>NW_026704939.1:0-300000 GCF_029867415.1 Vicia villosa
TTAATACCATTCAAGTGGTTCCTTAAGAATACAATAAACATTGTACTATCCTAACATTGATAATTTGATATACAATATAAATAAAAAGTTATTGCATGAGAGCGAGTATAAGTTCTCTCTATAATCAAAATGGTAATGATGGTAAACTCTGCATAAGCTGCTTCCATATCTATCATGGAGAGCTTATGAACATAAGCTAAAAATAATTTATTGGCATGTCAAATTATTGAGCTTAAATGACTTTCAGAATAAACCTGTTTTGCATTGGCGTCTAATGAGAGCTCACTATTTTTCCATTTATTTATTCCTAGATGCAGTTACAAAAGTGGACTGACGTGACAGACCAATTGATTTTCATTGGACGTCGGTTGAAAATTAGCTTACACTATATATCCATTACACTATTAATTTTACAAGCTCTTCAGAATACTTGCACAAGTACTTGTGTCAGAAAATACGTTCAATTAAGCTCTTTCAAATGCCTCCTAAACCTCACGAAAGATTCAAAAGACCTGGCCTGAGACCTAGACCAATTATCTGTCCGGTTTGAGATGCACATGCATCATAGGAGGTAAAAGGATATGGGTAATCTTTAAATGAATATCAGATTTATCGTTCAAGCATCAAAATGTAAATAGATGACAGCATCAGGCAACCTAATCACAATGATACAAGGTAACAAGTGCAACAGAAAAGGGAATTTGGAATACTTACAGCATTTGTAAATGCAGACAAGACTTCTAGTCTTTTATACCTGAAATTAGAGTACATCAATAAAACCATTAACAGGATTGAAATGATTAACCATACAGTAAATAATAGTTTCAATAATATCTTTAGTAACAAACATTCATACTCTTGGATGCAAAACATAAGCACTGACAATTTGATAGAGACAATGGGGAAAAAAGTATCTTATAGTAAATGACATACACACATAGACTCTAGATATGTGTGCTGGGGAAGTTTGAAAAAGTAATCGCAATATGGATGATAACTATTTCCAGAAGAAGTACTCTATCCCGCTTCCTAATACTTTACACAGCATAATCCAGTTACAAAGTAAATATGTGATGTTACTGTACCTACAAATGGTCCTGCATTTCGCAAGACAATACATTGAAACAAAAATCTCACCCATAAGTATAAACTCCATCAGGTTTTTTTCTAGACGCCCCCATAACAAACAAGGAAAACGTAAGAAGACCGCATCCAAAAGTCAAATGAACTGCATCAGACACCAGACCTAAAAAGGCATAGTAATAAATTTAAAAGTCAGCAACAGATTCAATTTCTCATGAAATAAGCTGAAAACAACTTATAGCTTAAGTCACTAAATAAACTCGAATAAGTAAATCCAAACATACCCTAATCAAACAATTGTTAAAACTAAAATTGAAAACTGAAATAGAGTTCAATACAGAATCTTACCAACACGGCCAGTGAAGAGGCCAATGAGCAACTCAACAGTAGAGTAAGCAACATTAAGCGAGATCATAAAGAACAATCTCTTCATATACCTATGACCAGACCTAATATTTTGGAAAAAGGAGAAAACAAATTTTTGCAGTGAGCCGGAAGGTTTATCGTCATGGCCGGACCAGTAGTGATGGTGCGGTCCAGAAGAGGGGATATCTATGCTGGAATCAGTTCGTGAAAGGAAGGGTTTTCTGAAACTCAAATCGGTTGAATCAGTGGAAATCGGAGTGCGGGGTTGTTGGAAAGAAGGTTGGCGTGAAAAGGCGAATCTCCGATCGCTGGTGCCGGAGAAGCCGAAATCGCCGTTGAGAGAACCGAGAGATTCTATCGCTTCCATCGTTGTGGAAATTGGAAATGATGATTGTTGTGTCGCTGAAAGCTTCACTGTCAGAAGAAGTGCCTTGATCGAATGGCGTATACTGAAAACTGAAACTGAATACTAAGACCCAAGTCAAAGTAAAACTTTTATTAAAGCTATTTTATGATGTTTTTATGATATTTTGATTTATTTATTATTTTTTAATTAAAATTTTTTTATGTTATAGAAAAAAATAGTTGCAATGAAAAAACATAATATTTATCTTTACAAACGTTCCATCGCAATTTTTTTAAATAAATTTTTCTCTCTTTTACTCAATCACAACTATTTCATAAGAAAGTTTTTCACCCCACTCCATAGACATTAGACGCATCACCGAATTAATCAAACTGCCATCGTGCTTCTCTAGATGCATAAGCACTTTTCTTTTAATTTTTTTTTTAAAATTTGGTTATTTTTGTAGATACATCTCCTTAAAACATAGTGAAACATGGGATCCTCCCAATCAATTGAGAAAATCAAAATGTTTCGTATATACATCTATGAAAGATTTTATGAACTTAATTAATTTGATATTTTCTCAATTAATTGGGAAAGTCTCCAATTAAATTATAAATTAATTAAGAAATTTTCAAATTTTCAACTAATTGGGAAAAATCTTCCCTAGTCACATCTAAGAAAAGGTTTGATTGAGTTTGATTAATTGAGAAAATCTCAAATTCTTAATTAATTAGGAAAAATCTTCCGTAGTTACATCTACGGAAAGGTTTGATAGGGTTTGACAATAGAGTGTTTCGTAGATGCATCTACGGAACTTGGGATTTTCCCGATTAATTAGGAAAATTCTAAGATTTTCTATGTTTTGTACGCTTCCGTAGATACATCTACGGAAGGAATCAAATTTTTTCGATATATGGAGTGTTTCCGGATGTGCATCTACGGAAGCTGGGGGCAAAAATGAAATTTTGTGTGGTGTTCAAGAGATCCATGGAGTAGGTTGAGAAATTTTCTTTCATAAATCCAATTAAAAGAGAAATTAAATTTTAAATAAATTTAAATTTTTTTTATTGACTGTTTCTAACACTAAAGATTTATGTTCGTATCTGATCGTACCTGATCAGAAAGATCGTCAAGGCCTGCTCGGAGTTGGGTCTTTGAGAAGTGAAGGGGGTGTACCTGCAAGGTACTCCAATGCCAAAATAAGAATACGAGTAAAGGAGTGCAAATACGAGTTAAAGGTTAGAAGAAATTGAATACCTGACCCTCTAGTGAAAGAGGGTATTTATAGCCCCCAGCGTTGGGTCATGATCTCGCTACTGGGCTGGATTTCCAGGCCCAACTAGGAGAATGTCAGATTTCCTAGGCGAAAATATCGGAGATGCGTGAGTGCTCTCCGTCTTGGTCAACCACTCCTAAGTTTAAGGGAGACGCGGTCTTTTAGGGACCACGTGGACTCCGCATTATTCGGGGGTTAGGCGTGAAGGAGCCCTACGAGGAGTAGGGTCTTCGGCGGTAAGGGCGCTCGCGGGGAGCGCGTTTGACGGGCATCAGATCAGCTTGCGGAGAGCGTTTATGTCGGGCACGGTGGGGACGAGCACATGTTTGCTCTTTTATGGGTCATGGGATGGTTTGGACCCCCAAGGTTAAGTGGGCCGAAAGTAGATTGGGCTGAATCTTGGCTCAATCCAGAACAGTAGCCATGCAAAAAAAATTCATCTATTTATACTAAATTATAAGTTCACATCTATTAATTACCAACTCACCTATTTATCCCATTACTAAAAGCATTGATACAAAGTTGAAGATTATGCACATTTATGAGAGACACCACTTATTCACCCAAACTCTATTCAATGTGTTTATACTTAATTATAAGTTCACATCTATTAATTACACAATCACCTATTTACCTCATTACTAGGAGCATCAATACCCACTCACTTATTTACCCTATTATTAGGAGCATTGATATAAAGCTGGAGACTATGCACCTTTATGAGAGACAAGCCACTTATTCACCCAAAACCCTATTTAATGTGGATATAAAGTTGAAGATTATACACTTTTGTGAGAGACACGTCACTTATTCACCCAAAATCTTAAAAGTTTGTTTGGTGCGCAGGATAAGAGACAGGATATGATATATGTATCATATCCTATCTTAATCTAGTGTTTGCTGACACAACAGGATAAGATAAGTTAATCCTGAAATTTATTCTATCTCGTCTCACTAGTTCAAATTGTTATCCTGAATATGAGTTGGGTTAGAATCTGCCAAGATAGGATAAGAAAATGATTTATTAATTTACTCCTATAAAATATAATTTAAAATAAAAAATTAAATATGACAAAATATAAATAAAAATTAATTTGATATTAAATTAAAAATATAAATAAATAATTTTTAATAAATATTTATAGATATATAATTGTCATAAGAATAATTTTTTAACTTTATAAAGTATAAAAAATTAGAATATTTAAAAATAAAATAATTATTAAAATTTTAAGAATATGAATACTAATTTTATTTTTTATTAGATTAAATATATGTTTTTGTAAAGATAATTTTGTCATATATATATATATATATATATATATATATATATATATATATATATATATATATATATTATAGAAAAAAAATTACTAATTTATAAATTTTAAAATATTTACAAAATAATTTTTAAAAAATATAATTATTTTTCAAAGGTATATATATTATTTGGTATCCTGCGTGAAATAAACACATGATATGATAAGTCTTATCCTGTCTGTATCATATCATATCTTTATTATGCTTGATATCCTATCATATCTCTATCATATCTTGCGCACCAAACGGGCCCTAAGGTGATAGATGAGTGAGTTCTCTCACTTATATATTCTCAAGTCTTCACATTCCTATCCAATGTGGGACTATGTCCCCACTTACTCACACTTGCATTATTATTGTAACAAAAATCATGGTAGAGAGACTCTAAACGTGTGATGGCAGTGATGGACCCGTGTTTCCAAACTTACTATTATAAAACTTGAGTTAGAATCCTCTCCATTTTTCTTTCTATTTATTTTTTCCATTATTATAATTTTGTGTAAAATTAACACATATTTGTATGACAAGTGACATTTATTTTATATTTATTTAATTTTATATACATAATATAAAACTATAGTAATTAAGTCTTCCATTTTTTTTTAGAAAATAGAGGTTCCCTACACATAAAACTTCATAATTCCATTACAATTTTCGCAACCTTTAGAGTGTGTTTGTTTTAAGTTATAAAATTACTTTCCTTAAAATCATATTCTCGGAATTATTATTTCTTGGAATAATATTTCTACGCATGTGTTTGGCCAAAAGTTAGATTTCCAAGGATTGTTTATAAATTTAATTTATTTAAAAATTTATAAAAATAAAAATTAAATTAAATGTGAGTGTTACTAAGAAGTTAGAGTTAGGCTCTGTTTGACAAACTATAATTTGAGCTTATAGCTTATAAGCCTGTATGATAATAAACGACCTGTTTGGTAACCGTGTTTCCATCACGAGCTTATAGCTTATTTTACTAGCTTATAGCTTATATTTCAGACGCTATTTTAAATAGCGTCTTAGCTTATAACTTATCATTTTTTCTTCCATTAATATTTTTATAAATTTTAACTATTTTAAATGTTCATTTAATTATTAATTAATAAATGTCTTTGTATGTCATTTTACATTTATCAGTTAGTTAAACCGCTAATTTTACCAAACACTTTAATTAGCCTATCCGATATCAGCCATCAGTCATCAACTATAAGCTATTAGCCATCAGCCATCAGTTATAAACTAACTTATCACTCAACCGCTAATTTTATCAAACAAAATTTTAGTTGGACTTTATTCACATAGGAATGTTGGGTTATCACCCTTTAACATGAAAATAAATAAGGAAGAAATCATGTGTAAAATAAATTCTTGAAAATAAAAATTATCTGACAATAGTTTTGAAAAACCTAAAATAAACATAAAATTATTGCATTTTCAATATCATATTCCCATAAATCTTATTTACTAACTTGAAACAAATAGACTCTTACTTCTCATGTTATTGGTTAAGTTTTATTTTATATTCTCATCTATTAATTCTTTTTATATCATATTCTATTAATTTTATTATTGTTTTCTATTTATTGATTATATTTTATTTTTAGGTATACACTTTGAAGTGTCGCAAAATATACTTTCTTTTTCTTTCTATTCTCTTTTGTTTTTATTTTTTTAATTTATTTTTATATAGTTTTAAGGGGTAAACTTTGAAGTGTCAAATACATTACATTCCGTCACAAAATAAGTGTTATAGTTGGTCATTTTACACGAATTAAGAAAATATAATAAATAAAAGAGAGAATACTATTTTTATCAATATATCCTCATTTACTATTGGTGTATTCAAATTATCATAAATGCATAGTGAGAAAATAATAAATTGATTGAGATTATTAATTAGAAAATACAATTGGAAGATAAAAGTTAGACTTGCATTGAAAACTAAAAGCAACATTTATTTTAAGATAAATAATTTTATGAAATGCGACATTTATTTTAGAACATAAGGAGTATTGTTATGTGTTCCTTTTGATCGACGCTTCCTATTTACATTTATTTTTAATTTATTTAAGTGTCAAATACATTATCATTTTGTAGGTATAAACTTTAAAGTGTACAGCAATGTTGTGCTTACACTCATTCCTACATCAAATACTTACACTTACACCGTATGCATTATATTTATACGTGAACAATATTTTTAAAATAAAAAAATACATTTATGAACTGTGTCGTGTAAAGGACATGAACATTGAATAGTATCTATAAATAGTGTTCATGCACTGTTTATAGAAGTGATAAAGTTGGTTAATAAACGCTCACATATTAAAAATAATTTTTAGTAGTAAGACAAAATTGGTTAATGAAATGTAAAAAGTTGGTTAATGAAGTGATGAAATTGGTTAATAAACGCTCAGATATTTAAAATAATTTTTAGAAGTAAACAAAGTTGGTTAAAGAATGTAAAATATTGGTTAATGGAGTTGGTTAATAAACGTTTAGATTTTTAGTAGTTATGAAGTTGGTTAATGAAATTTAAAATGTTGGTTAATAAAATTATGAATTTGATTAATCGCATCATTTTATATCTGTACTCCTTTAATCAAAAAAAATATATATTATTATAATATTTTACTGTATTGATGAATAGTAAAATATGCATAGGTATAAGATGTTGAAGTAAGACCATCTCCAATGATAGTTTCTTCTATTGAGTTCTCCACCTAGATCATTAATTTAATAATTAAATATTTTTAACATTTACCATGTCATAATAGAGTTGCATTGCAATGCAACAAAAGATTGTAGGACCCAATCAAATCAAGTTATGAGGTAAAGTTGTGGGACCCATATCAAATTTTTATTAAAGTTAAAATTAAATAAATTATTTTAATATGATGTGGCTTAGTGGGTCCCATAAAGAACTCAAAGGTAAGTTGCACCATTGGAGACGCTCTAAGAGTAGTAATTTTTATTGCAAAGGACCTCGCTCTTCTTCTTTCTTCAATTGCCTTGGGATACAAAATGTTTCCCTAGGAGTTGTGAACTTGTGATCCCTTTAGATTGCATTCAAATTTTCTATTTTCTTGAACCATATTTTTTTATTTAATAAAATTTAATACTTATTATATTTGGGCTATATTTGGCAAGACATAATTTTGAGTTATAACTTATAAGTTTATATGAGATACGACAATTTAAGCTTGTTTGATAACGGTCTTTTTACGACGAGTTTATAGTTTATTTTGCTAGATTATATCTTACTTTTCAGACACTATTTTAAATAGTATTTTAGCTTATAAATTATACCTTATAATTTTTTTTTTTATCTTTATTATTTTAAAAAAAACCAACTTTTATTTTTTATATTTTATTTTGATTTAAAATAAAATAATCATGTATTAAATATCTTTTATGTCATTTAACATTTATAAATTAGTTGAACGGCTAGTCTTACCAAACACTTCAATCAGCTTATCTGTTATAAGTCAAGCTATCAGTTATCAACTATCAGTTATAAACTTATCTGTGGTCATTTTACATAACACAATCATAAAGTGTAATTTATGTTTATTTATTATTTATTATGATCATTTAATATAATAAAGCAAAAGGAGTACTTTGGCAAGTTTGCCAAGTGTCACTCCCTTATGCTTTCTAACCATTTCTTTTCATTCTATTTATAGAAATTTCTAATTACTTCTTTATATTTTAAAATATTTTTTTTTTATATTTTGTAGTTATATTTATTTGTATGATTATTCAGTTTTGAAAATCTGAAAGAATCAATTATTATTATTATTGGCAGATTCTTTAACTTCCAATTTCACATTGGGTCATGCAAAATCACTTGGAAATCGATTTTGTGTCTTGGAAACAACCAAAACCACCTCACCGAAATTGATTTGGGGAAGAGAAAGATACAAATTGTTTCGCCTCTTATCCCTCTCCAAATCACATCCACATCAAAACCACCTTCACCACCGTTCTCCTCATATCTTTCCACAATCTAAAACTCTCCACCACCGTGAGACAACAACTCCGGCCAAGACAACAACAAAGTCCTTCTAACCCTAACAGAAACCCCAACCTTCTCTCTATCTCCATAACTTCCTCTCTCTCATTTCCAGAAAGATTTGCTTCAACCCTGCAACATTTTAAGACAAAGAAGCATGGTGGTCGGAAAACTTTACCCCTCAGCGGAGTAGATGGGAGAGCGGCGACTGTGCACTCAAACTTAAATCTGTTTGGTTTAACGAAAAGCTCACGTGATAGAAATCTCAAATATGGCTTATTCCATCTACTTGGAGGCACGACGGCCGGAGGCAGACTGCGAATGGGCTGCCGGTGGTTGGATTGAAACAACGATCTAATTGTCTCATTAGAAAGGCTGGAGGACGAGGAGTACGGAAAAAGTCATTGATTCTTGGTTGGAGTTCCTCATTGTCGGAGAAGATGGTGAAGGTCGCCGGCGGCGGCTAGGGTTTTTAGAAGAAGGTAGAAAGCATTCTTTTTAGGTTACTGGAGATTGAAAAGAAAAGTGAAAATGATTTGTTATATTTTAATGAATGGATGATTCTTTGTGAAATAGTAGTTATTAGTAAGCTTTTAGAGCATATTGGATTAGAGATGGATCTTCCAGATATTAGTTAGCATTTTCTTTGTTGATTTTGACAAATAGATGGAACGAATTACATGAATTGATGCATTTTTGTGTGTGAATGTGTCTGTAGTGACGTCGGCTGATGATGGAAAGAATGTGGTAATGAAAGGCTTGAAACATGGTGCTTGTGATTATTTGATAAGCCGGTGTGAATTGAGGCTATGAAGAATATATTGCAGCATGTGGTTAGTACTACTTTCTCATTTGTTATGTTGTGGCACAAAGCAAGCGACACATAGACTAAGAATTGACGTCATCGTAAGACATATTTTTTGATTTTATTTCAGCAGCTGGTACTCATTTGGATCTTTTTTTTACAAGGATTTTTGCTAATGTAAAACAGGATGTATCTTACAGACACACCATGATTGAGTTGGGTTCAGTTTTTATCACACCATAACCAATCTTACAGCAACATACATTTAAGTTCTAATATATCATACAACAACACCATGATTGAGTTTGACCGAAGTGAAAGAAGTCCAATAACAAGGAATCTGGTGTGCGTTATTTTGGTTAGTTGGTTTATTTATTTGGTTATTTATTTTTCATTACATCAATTTGTTCTTAGTAGGTAGTTAATTTGTACTAATTTCATATTCACGTGATTGGACAAAAACGTATATATTTTTGCTTATATTTAAGATCGGAAGAATTATAATTTTTTTCCAGTATTTATCTTCATTGTCTCTATTACTCATAATGCAAATTGGGCAATTGTGCAGTTATTGCCAACTCAAGTGGGATTCGTTCATGGGTTGCGACAGGAAGAAGAGGTTTGTTCCCGCATCAAAACATCACAAGTGTAAAACATGCTTATATTGTAGTAGTATATGTTTTAATGCTTCTTTTCTACGTACTAATAATAAATGGTTATGTTGTTGTATTGCTATTCAGGAGAATTGTATTTGGCTTTCTTCAATCTGAGTGAACAATAAATGACGATAGAAACAATGACATTAGATTTGGATAGGTTTTTCCCTTACAGAGGTTCCATATATACATGTCAAGGTATTGAAGTATGGATTGGACCAAAAACTATACGAAGGGTTTCCGTACATGTCAAGGTACTGAAGTATGGACTGGACCGAAAATTGTACGAAGGGAAACGCAAGGGATAATAGCAGCAGACGTTAGAGTTAATGGATGTGCAATATTTTTACTTGCCAATATTTTGGCTTTCTATTATTCATTTATTATTCAAAAGAAAAACAAAAGATAAATTCATGAATAACATCTCATTGTTGAGTTTTTTTTATACACTTTTCTGATCTGAGATGTTAATTTGGTGTGGTGCTGTAAGTGTTGGATCCCACCAAAGTATGTAATGGAATAGTTGTTTTATTTTTTATTAATAAAATTATGACTTAATTGATATGCACCTTCCAAGTGTTGCTGCCGGTTTAAGTTACAATCTACATTTAAGTAAACTAATACAACCTTACAAAGTTTGAAACTCGAGAAATATTATATTGCTAAATTTACATTTTATGTTATAAAAAATGTAGTACATATATTAAATAGTACAATCATCAAGATAAAAATTAAAATGAATCATCTTTTCATGTGTATAATTGTGTTAATCTTTACACATGTGTGATAGGTTCAATATGTGTTTTATTATTATTGGACATTTTGTTTTTTCTTACTTAACTAAATGACTGAATCTAAGTAAAATAAATAAAATGCAAACACTTATATATATAACAATAATAAGTACTATATTTTTTTAACAACACTTTTTGTTTTTCTATTATTTTATTTGTAAATTATTTATAAATTGTAATTTCTTCTAAAAAAATCTAAACCCGTGCCTCGCACGGGTATCCCACTAGTATATTATATATGGGATAGGACACATAAATATCAAGATTTTTTCTAATAGTTTATAAAATATTTAATTACATCCAAATTAATTTAAACTCTATTTAAATATCAAAATTATCATTGTTTATTTAAATATTTTATAATTTTTTTTCTATTTCTCGTCTAAATCTTTATATCCTTTTAAAGATTCTTTGTTCATACACATGCAAAAACTATGTATCTGTGTAACTATGGAGTATGGGGAGACAATATAAGACTGAGAAGTTTTTATAGCATATATATACTGGATTCTTAAAGAAAAATGAAAATTATATGGAAATGCTTGAAATAGATGATTAAATAAAACAAAAGATTCGATTAGAATGATGCAACACAATGTTAAACAGAAATATCCCTTCTCCAAACTCCTTGTTTGGTTGAGTGCCAGCAGTAGTCGCATTCTTGTCATTGCACTAAACAGCTTTCAAATATCACCTTCATTTCTTATAACTATGTTATAAATATAAAATATCCAGGGACCATTTAACTTTGTTAGATGAATTTTTGGACACATTCTTAATCTTCCTATCCAGTTGGGTTTGTTCTCTGAACAAAATCTTGTTTTGGAAAAAAGGAAACAACTAAAAAAAAAAGAATTTCATTTATCATGAAGAATGTTTATGTTTACAATTTTGGCAAAGCCATTAGGCCAAAACAAGTCTCCATCTTACTCCTACAATAGCAACAATCTATCAAACTAAGAATCCACCAGGAATTTGTTGGCATCAAGCACAATGGTTGTTTCTTAAACTGAAACACTGTCTGTCTGTCTTTTGACAAATGGTAAACTTAAGCCAGGAATGCTCGGGTCTCTGCGGAAGACACAGCAATCTTCTGGCTAGCAGATTTTAAATTTCTTCTAGTAACAATCTTCAAATATCCACTGACTTTACTGTAACCTGAAAAGTATATTGAAAGATCATGATAATAGGTGTATTATTGGCCTCGACAAGCAACATGCTTGAAGAATTCTGTCAGATCTTTAGGGATAACAATGAATGGTAACTTTAAACTCATTGTAACGTGCACACAAATTAATATTGCAATATAACATGGGGAACTAACCCGTTTATCATGTCTCATGTGTACATGTGATGATCCAGTGTGTAGGCGCGAATATCAGAAGGACTTGTACCCGGTCTAACAACAAATATCAAGACAAAACCAAACAAAATGAGTAGGAATAGAGGTATAGTCAGTGGCAATATATCATAAATATTCAACGAACCTACTACAAACAGCCTTTGGGTCAAATAGCATCTCTAAACATACATGGTTGTGTTCTCAAGAAAACACATTGATTTCATCAATTTGCATTTATCAAAAATATGAATACAGCAAGTTCACAACAACAACAATCATGCCTTATCCCATTAAGTGATGCCGGCTACATGGATCAAATTCCGCTATAATGTTTTATCCAAGACCATGTTTCTATCTAATTCGTTAATCTCGAGATCTTTCTTAATAGTTTCTCTTATAGTTTTTCAAAGTTTCCTCTACTTTTAGATGTTGGACTACTCTTCGTCTGATGTACTTTCCTTACAACAAAATCTACAGGTTTTCTCTCTACATGACCAAATCACCTAAGTCTATTTTTCACCACCATCTTTATCTTTTCTACTATATGTGCTACGCCAACGTTCTCTAATATTGTCATTTCTAATCTTATTCATATCCAATGCAACATCTCTGCTACATTTACTTTACTCGTGTTGATTCTTTTGCTAGCCCAAAAACATAAAGATAGTCTATTTTTTGGTCCTAATTAACTGCTAACATTTATACAAGGACAGACTGGACCTCAAACAGTCATGACTCATGAGCCAAGCAGCCAACCAAAATCCAACTATTTGAAATGTATCCCATTAACCTGGCTAATACATTTCAATCCAAAATGAAAGCAAATTAATTTTTTTCTAAAACTTAAATACTCCCTCTCCAACCATATTTATAATAAACAAAAAACTACAAAGACAATGGGAATAACCTGGCTAACACATTCAGAGTTGTCAGTAATCTGTTCAGTACTAACTTTTTTCTAAGAATTTGACAAAATTCTTTACACATGCATAGGGAGACAGATTTCTAGGTAAAATAAAATTCACAGTAAATTAGAGGCTATAAAAGGAATTTCGATAATGAATACACTTAAAAGATGTACAGTGTTTCTTATATTAATGTCAATGACCTACAAATTTTTCTACTTGTATACCAGAGGGCATAGTTTCCTTCCCCTCAAACCAAATCATACATAAAATTAAGGGGAAACATCATGTATTTAGGAAGAGAAAAACCTTTTGTTAATGGTTCCATAATGAAATTTGGGCTTGCCAGCCTTGATATCCTCAACATACTGTGGCCACGAGAAACAAAATGAGACATAATATGAATAGGCAACATAAAATAAAGGACAGAAAGGTCATATAGCTGAAACATACCAAACTCAAGGTAACCACCATTGATGAAAAGGATAGAGAATTAAAAGGTATATCATCAAGTGAAAAAAGTTGACATTCTGATGATTCTGGACCGGGTGAAAAATGGGGCTTCTTCAGCTTTGCTAAGAATATCATGTATGTCTGCCACAAACATGTGATAATCAAGGTAAAAAACCTAGTTAAGAGAAGCAACAAAAATAAACAAAGGACGGAAAATAAATCAAAGTTTCTTCAACAGTCCTCACTTGGCCAATTAAAGGAATGTCCAATTGAGCAAAGGGAGAAATTACTTCTACATCTGCATTTGCTTCCTCCCTTGTTTCCCTTACAGCACCTTCCATAGCTGACTCTCCAATTTCCAAATAGCCAGCGGGAAGCGTCCTTGTTGATACCAAAATATGAAATTAACATAGCTCACTGATGAAAAGAGATACAATATTCATCATTATGATAAATTTATTAGCATTTAGCTTATGATAGTTCTGGGAAAGGAACCTAATTTGTACATAACCAGATACAATGAGAATAAGAAGCAGTTTAGTAAAATATTGATTCATACCAAAGACCATGAGATGGTTGAATATTCCTCTTGCAAAGGAGGACTTTATTATCATGTTCAATGAGGCAACCAACTACCTACTTTGCCAGCCAAATATCAAGAAATGTTCAGAACAAAGTAGTTGGCCATAGTCTCGTACAAAATTAATGAAAAAAATAAGTGCTATGACAAACAGTATACAACTACCAGAGATAATTTTCTAACAAGTCAAAGAATACATCCAAAAACATATGATACTCCTCCAGAACCTTATTTGTTTTGCATTATCATTAAGTGTTTCAGGAAAAAGGACTACTTCAGAGAACAAAAGTGATAGGTAAACCAACTTAAAGCGTGTTATATGCAGATACCTAAACCCTAACAACCATTTCAGTATCAACTATCAAATTCATGCATCACGCTCTAATTTTCTTTTATTAAAAAATTTCCTAAAGCTGAAGCAATGAACGCAGAGGGAAAAAAATCACGCTTCCTTTTCTCAAAGAGTCTAAACCCTTCCCCGAACCTTGCCATAGTGGGAACTTTGCAATACTAGGTTGCTAATGTCTTTTCTCAATATCCACTTCTAAAACATTTAAAGAATCCAACAAAAAAGCATAAAATTTAATTTAACAAGCAACACTTGTGTCTAAAATAATTCGTTGTATTGTGTATAGTATACCACAATGCATACATTAAAAAAAATTCAGATATTGGGTGGAACTTTAGGTTATCCACACACACGAGACTGTTTTGTACACCAATTTGTGCACATTCATGCAAGTTACTGCAGAACTATGAAGACACTGGAAATACGATACCGACACTGACACATCAACACCGTTAATAACTTGAAAAAATATATAAATTAAACGTAGTCACAAGTGTCGGTGTTGGTGCTACAAAGTATCGGAACATACAAAAGTATGTCACTATTACTTCACACAGGCACTAAATTGAATCAAACAGAAGCAACAGATAAGTATTCTAGGCAGTAACAGTTACCATTTTGGGATTTTGATAAGCAATCTTATCACAAACTGTACATATGGCTCTCAATTTTTCTTCACCCTCAGGTACATCATGTTTAGTTGAACCACCACACCACTGACAGAACTTGATACTCCGAACATTTCCCTACATTATCAATTACCATCAATATAGATAAAAAACTCTCAAGATTCTGATGCGGTTTCGCGAAAACCATAATAATACACGGAATTGAAGATTATTGGAGACGGGAAGAGAGAACTTACAGAAGATTGAAGCGATGACGAAGCGCGAAACGGAGCGAATCGAGTGATGCGAGGGGTGGGAAGGAGTTTGAAAGAAGCGTTAGGGTTAGGGTTTGAAATTGGGGAAAGTGATGATAGTGATGAGAATGAAAGGGAGGATCGAGGTTTAAGAGACCAGCGTTGGGTAACAAAGCCGCATAGCTGAAGCTGGATAGATTTGACCATCATTCTTCTTCTTCTCTATGAATTGAGTTTCTCAAGTACAGAACAAACCATATCTATAAGCTTAGTATATATTTTTAATTTAAACAATCTATTAATTTTTGTAAGTAATTAAGTAAAAATAATTAAATTTGTATAAATATGATATTAAGTAAAAATAATTAAATTTGTATAATTATGATATAGTAAATTTAAAACTTGTGCTTATGAAAACTTTTGCTTATAAAAAAATTACATAGAAGAATATTGGAGGATATTCTCTTAGTTAATTACATAGAAGAAGTATGTTGTCCAAAGGTTATTTTTTTATATAGAAGGGGAAAATTATGTTTACTATAAAGATTATGAGCAAATTGAAAATGTTTTGTGGAAATAGAGTGTAAAAGAATCTATTTTATAACTTGGTTCGAGAGAGACAAACAATTTGAAGATGTAAGATCGTTAACTTATGGTTAATTTGTTTTAAAGTTTATTTATGTTAAAAAAAAAAACTAGAGCTTGAAAATCACGCACAAGAGGATACATCATCGGTTGACTAATTTGGATTCCACAAAGTACAAGTGAGTTATATTATCTAAGGATGATGTTGACTATGAAAAAATGACTTATAAGTTATGATGACATTAAGAAAGTGGGTGGTTTTCAACATAACACCTTTAAAGATACATGTTTTGCAATGCAATTTCTACAAGATGATCGTTAGTTTTTGAAAGCAATGAGAGAGGCACATTTATAGGGTTTTGATATAGTTTTGAGGAAGCTAGTTCTTGTTGGTGTAAAACTCCAATCACAAGATAAAATGATAACCAATAGAATAATGGAGATAGTGAAAGAGTTATATAGAATTAAGTTTAAAATGGTAGTTATACATTAACAACTCAACACGGGATATATATATATATATATATATATATATATATATATATATATATATATATATATATATATATATATATATATATATATATATATATATATATATATATATATATATATATATATATGAGGAGGGATCAAATTACACCCGAAGAGTTACACCACGAGTTACACTCGTTCAAAAACTACATCTCGAATTAATATTTTTTAAATTCAACCGTTGGATTGAAACATAATATCATATAGATCATACCTATAAAGTTTGAGCTTAATCTATAATGATTTACTATGTCATTGAATCACATCAAAATTAACGTTATATGAAAGCTCATTTTAACGTTAATCTTTGGATATCTTGATGATATAGTAAATCATTATAGATTAAGCTCAAACTTTATAGGTATGATCTATATGATATTATGTTTCAATCCAACGGTTGAATTTAAAAAATATTAATTCGAGATGTAGTTTTTGAACGAGTGTAACTCGTGGTGTAACTCTTCGGGTGTAATTTGATCCCTCCTCTATATATATATATATATATATATATATATATATATATATATATATATATATATATATATATATATATATATATATATATATATATATATATATATATATATATATATATATATATATATATATATATATATATATATATATATATATATATATATATATATAACCCGCTCGTTGAGCGGTTGACCCATATATTATTATTATTATTATTATATATAATATTTTAAACTTCAAAATTTGAGATTATTGATTTGTTTGTGGATTTTTATTAAATGATTTTATTTAAGTAATTATTATATGTAGTTTTATAAAGTGATATTTGAGAAAAAGTTAAATTTTAAAAATAATATAAAGGATCACTTTATTATATGTTTATAGAATTTTTTTTCTAATGAGTTTATTAGTATTATTTTATATATGAGTTTATTATAATATTCGAATACTATTATAGAGAATTTCCATTGATTGATAATGTCATTAGTATAGTAAAATGGAGTTTTTTTTTTAGAGTTACAATTTAAATTGATAAATAATCATAAATAGTGAGAAAAATATTTTAATATTTTTAATAAGTCATTAATGGTTTAAGGGTTAAATACCTTTTACCCCCTGCCAAACAAGCGAGTTTTGGTTTTGCCCCCTTTAAAAAAAAAATTGTTGCGCAGACCTCACCAAATTGAATTTCCAACCATTTAAACCTTCTACCATGTTTTTACCTAGAGTAACAGGTTTCCATCCTACGTGTCTGTTACCAATGTTTTTTTTTATTTTTACCAATTGCCACGTTGGCACATCATCATCTTTTTCATGCTTTCTTCCTCACGAATCAGAAAATCCCCAAATCAAAAACTGTGAGCCCTAGGGTTTGGCAAACCGTGACCATCATCAACGGCTGCGCAGTGTTGTTCTTCATCGTCTTCTTCGTCGTCATCATCACTAATAGGCATGGAACAAAGCTACAGCAATGGAAGCAGCAACTCGCATGAGATTACGAGTGTTCCCCAGTGTGGTTGTCGTTTGCCAATGAAGATGTGGGTAGCAAATACAATGCAAAATAGAAACCGGAAGTTTTGGAAGTGTCGTTTGGCCGGCGTAATATGTTGTATGATTTATATATCTGACTGGGTTAATTTGAGTGAACATATATATATATGTGTTTTATATGTCCAATTTTTGTTGATGTTTGCAGGGTCTTAATTCTTGTGACTTGTTTTTATGGGATGATGAATTTGCCACAGCTATGGGTGGAAGTTCAAAGAGTGAAAATCGTGAATGCAAGAAATGTAACGTTGCGTTGGTGAAGTTGGAAATAACAATGAAAAAGCTTGAAAAAACAAAGTTGAAAGTTACCATAATGCAGAAGAAGATGTTTCAGATGAAAATGGGACTCATGTTGTGCTTGATCATGTTTGCAGTGATTTTGAAGATCAAGATTTAGGCATTAGAGTTCTATAATAACAAGATTGTTGTAGTATGCTTGTAGTATTCTTGTAGTATGCTTGTAGTATGTTATAGTATGCTTTATTTAATTTGTTGTAGTCTTGTGATGGGAAAATTATGTAAACTTCAAATGAATTAATGGAAAATTTTGTTTACAATTGATGGCTTTAGATGTATTAAACTATCTCATTGTTTTTTTTATAAGGGGTAATGAGTTTAATGTGCACCAGAAAATAAATTGCAAACAGGTTATGAGCATAAAATGTTCTTCATATTAATCAAGACATTAAGTCTTAAACTGTCAGTACATTGACTTACACAAAACACCATTAACTTGTTCAAAACATGCCCATAACTTACAACACTCAAAGATCAGTCAAGATTCACTTGTTCAAACACCATAAACTTACAAAAAACATAACATTGTCTTAAAGTTAACATAAAACATGTGACAAAACATAAAGAGACATGATTCTATTTCTTTGCTTTCTTGTTTGACTTCTTTGATCCACTACCCTCCTCTTCATCTGTCAATGACATTGGTTGGTCACTATTGGAACCTGGCCCTGTAAATGGTTTTGGTTTTTTAAACCAATTTATCTTGATTCTTTCACTTGACCTCTTTCTCATTGGCTTGAGCTCTTTCACTGCTTTCTTTTTCTTGGTGGCCTCTTTCTAATTCTGTGCAGTGGTGATGTCTGGTAGGCTTGTTATGATATCATCAGAAATCCCATCAAAATAATCAGTCTGAGCTGGATCAGTTGGGATAACTTCACTTGCCTGTGTTGCATCAGTATGTTCAACTCCACTTGCCTGTGTTGCATCAGTAGGGTCACCTCCACTTGCCTGTGTTGCATCAGTAGGGAAAACTACACTTGCCTGTGTTGCATCATGAGTTGTTTCAGTTGATTCAGTTGTCTTCACCTTTTTCTATCAAAAAACAAAGTTATCAGTTAGAATTACCAGTATCAATATTCAGACATTAACAACAAATTTGGTTTCTACATCATACCTTTCTCTTAAGAGCATTTTCATCCTGAACTGAGCTTTTACAAGTCTGTGCATTATGCCCAAACTTATCACATGTTGTACATCTGTAAGAGACTCCTGGCAACCTTCTTCTAGCCCCATCCTCACCAGTCTCTCTAATCCTGAGCTTTCTAGGCCTCCCTGGACCCTTTTTAAAGATTGGTGGCAACAATTCATCCGATTCTACTTCAGGCCACATATCCCGGCCATTAATGGGACTAATAGCATAATTATAACACAACTTATACCTCTCTCTAGAGTAACACTCATCCACAAAATCCTCAGGATTTTGTTGTCTAAATCCCAATGCTGCTACAGCATGCCTACAGGGAATGCCCACCAGCTCCCAAAAGTTACAACTGCATGACTTTTTTGAAATATCCACTATAAACTCTTGGGTATTGAAAGAATGTGTGACCTGAAACTGTTCATTCATTGCCCAAGTAGGCAGCCAATGAGCACTCAATGCAACCTCCTTGTCTAATCTTTTCCTAGGTATGGGCATGACCTTATGTGGCCATTTTTCTAACTTCAAAGCAGATGTTGAGCACCTATTCATTAAATACTTTCTGATTCATTCACACATTCATACATGTGTCGTTACCCCACCCCTGTATATCATATCCCCGTCACCCATGCTCACAAATTCCCCTCCATGATTGAAAACAACACTGATTAAATGCATATTCTGAAAATTTTTAAGGAAATGAAAAATTTGTTAAACCCTAAAATGATGACAAAACCTAAAATTTGTTAGACCCTAAAATAATGACAAACCCTAAAATCCGTACCTTGCCATCTTCAATAACTTCTTCTTCTACAGGTTCGTCCATGTTCACAACATTGGTTTTCTTGGTTGAATGGCTTGACTGAGTCGTCTTCTCACTCTGGCTTGACTGTGTCGTCTTGCTTGACCGTGCCATCTTCTTTGGCTGACTCGTCTTCGTCTTGCTCGTCTTGCTCGTCTTCGTGTTCTTCGATTTCGCCATTGCCCTAGCTTTCGTTTTCGCCTGTCCTTTTTTCAGAATGATTTGACCTAATTTTTTTCAGGGGGGTAAAACAATAACAATTATATAATATGGATTACGTGGCATTGGTAACAGACACGTAGGATGGAAACCTGTTACTCTAGGTAAAAACATGGTAGAAGGTTTAAATGGTTGGAAATTCAATTTGGTGAGGTCTGCGCAACAAATTTTTTTTTTAAAGGGGGCAAAACCAAATCTCGCTTGTTTGGCAGGGGGGTAAAAGGTATTTAACCCATGGTTTAATAGGAATGTAGGTTAGTATTACAATTAGAAAGAAATAAGAAACAAAACTTCATAAAAATTAAAATGATAATTAAATATTATCAATATGTACTAATTATAGAATAAGAATCTTGATTATTAGAAATAGTTTGTCATAAACGAATATAATTTGTTTATAAAGAATGACAACATCAACCATTCGATGTTGTTATACCACAAAAACATTTTGAAATTAAGATTAAGGAAATTAGTCCAAAGAAAAATGATAACTGGAAGAAGTCATAATCTATTTGGTATGGTTATATTCGAAAGAAATAATAAGTGGAAGGCGAAAATTAAACAAAAATAATAATTTAATTGGTATGGTTATATATGGACGAAATCCTATTTATTATTGTTATAGAAATTTGGTTATCCAAATGAATGAATGATTGCAAAAATCGTATATTTTAATATTCATTAAAAGATTATTATGCATAGACGCCTACAAACTTTTAAATTGGAAGGTTGATAAGTTTATGTGCATCTTTATTATAAGAATACTAAACAACATATATTTATATTCTAAAGAAAACATAAGTAATACCATTCTAGAATTGCGAAGAAGGAGGAAGAAAATTAAATTAAAAAAATTAAAAATCAATAAAAAAAAATAAAAACATCTTAACATATGCATATATATATATATATATTATTGTTTCTGGGGATAAATAACCTTCACCCCCCTGCCATATGGGCGAGTTTTGAGTTTGCCCCCTATTAAATTTTTTTTAAAGGATGCCCCCTTATAAAACTCAGATTACAAACTCACTAACCCCTACATTCATGTTACGCTGAGTTGGCCCAGTATTATCCCTGTTGGCATTTAATTAATTGCTGACATGGAAATAATTTGTTTATCTTTGTTTCCAGGTCATACACATTTCAAACTTTTCAATAAACTTTCTGATCCCCCCCCCCCCCCCGTGAATGTTAGGGTTACTATTTCTTGCAAGAACACAATTTGGGGACGACGGCGCTTAGGGTTCCGATTTGTTGAAGACGACGAAGATAATGCAGAAGAAGACGAAGGCAATGCAGAAGAAAACGAAGACGATGACGAAGAAGAAAACGAAGACTTCGCAGAAGACGAAAGTGAAGACGCCGGCTGAGAACGGCGGTGACGATGGGGAACACAGTCAGGTTAGTTTCAAAATGTCGTTAAACTGGATATTGATTAGAGTCGCTGAAATAATATTTAATAGTTTCGCATTTTATTTCAGAATTTGTCACTTTTTAACGTTGTATTCCACCATGGGGGAGAGTTTGTAAGAATGGGTGATGGTGAAGTCGTATACAAGGGTGGGTCTTCGACAACAGTTTATAGGCAAGAAATGGAAACGTGGAATATGAGTAAAATTGGTAATCTGGTTAATGGGTGGGGATACTTAGATGGGTCGTACATGTTGTGGACTAGAATCTATGCTATTGATAAAGATTTTTTTCAAATCAAGAGTGACGATGATGCCTATGATTTGGCTGCTTATGCTGTTGGTGAGCAAGTGGATGGGGTTATGTTTGTTCAACATGATATAAGTGAGGTAACATCTAATGGGAGACCTACATGTGTGAATGAGGTTACTGAATTGAACGAAGATGTCAGTGATGAAGAAGCTGTTGAAGGATTGAATGATAGTGAGGATGAAAGGACTACTGCTCTTGTAGATGGTTTTGGCTTGGATGGACCTGATGTTACTATACCAATTAGGGAGGGCCCAATAATAGCTGGGTTGTTACCTTGTCCCAAAAAGAAGAAATTGGAAGATGAGGATTATGTTAGTGAGGAGTTAGATAGCTCAGATCCAGATAATTCTGAGGATGAAAAAGGGCCTAAGTTTGAGAAGTTTAGAAAAGAGCAATTTAATAAGGACTTTAAATTCAAGTGGGGTATGCAGTTTAATACCCTTGATGACTTTAGGGAGGCAATTCGTGAGTGGACTGT
The DNA here is from genome assembly GCF_029867415.1 of Vicia villosa. NCBI lineage: Eukaryota > Viridiplantae > Streptophyta > Magnoliopsida > Fabales > Fabaceae > Vicia > Vicia villosa. The sequence goes on from NW_026704939.1 coordinate 22,455, forward strand.
TTTAAATGGGAGGGAAATAGAATTTGTGAAGAATGAGGGGTACAAGGTTAGGGTAGTGTGTAAGGCTAATTGTGGGTTTTCCATGCTTTGCTCTAGAGTGGGCCAGAAAGAAACTTTTGCCATAAAGACTATAAATGACACACATACATGTGCTAGGGTTTTAGAAAATAGATCTGCAAATTCTAGGTGGGTGGCCAAGTATGTAGTGAGGAAAATGCAAACAACAAACACAGTTAGGGTCTCTGATATAATCCAAGACATGAGGCAAAATCACTCAGTGGGTATAACTATTGGAAGGGCTTGGAAAGTAAAGTTGATTGCTAAGAAGATAATTAAGGGAGATGCAGACAACCAATATGCTAACTTATGGAGGTATGCTGCTGAGCTTCAAAGAGTAAATGCTGGGAACACAGTGAAGATTAACATTGATAGACCAATCCCAACCATTCAGCCAAGGTTTGGTTCATTTTATTTTTGTTTTGATGGGTGTAAAAGAGGATTCATAAATGGTTGCAGACCATTTGTTGGGGTGGATGGGTGCCATTTGAAGACCAAATATGGAGGGCAATTGCTGATAGTTGTTGCCAGAGACCCCAATGACCAATATTTTCCATTGGCTTTTGGTGTTGTGGAAACAGAAACAAAGGAAAGCTGGAGATGGTTCCTTCAGTTGCTAATGGAAGATGTTGGTGTAGATAATAGATATGTGTTTATTTCAGATCAGCAAAAGGTTAGTATGAACTTTATAAATCTTTAACATTCTAATATTTTGTAGTTTTATAAAGTAACTGAGCATACACTTTGGTTGACAGGGTTTGGTAGCTGTTTTTGAGGAGATGTCAAAAAGAATTGAGCATAGACTTTGTTTAAGGCATCTTTATGCAAACTTCAAGAAGAAGTTTGGAGGAGGTGCATTGATTAGAGACATCATGATGGGAGCAGCCAAGGCTACTTACCAACAAGGATGGCAGCAAAAGATGAATGAACTTAAGGGAGTAGATCCAAAGGCTTGGGCATGGTTAATGGGAGTGCCTATAAAAAGTTGGTGTAAGCATGCTTTTAGTTTTTACCCTAAGTGTGATGTACTAATGAATAACATTGATGAGTCTTTCAATGCAACCATCTTAGTAGCTAGAGACAAACCCATTCTAACCATGTGTGAATGGATTAGAAAATACTTGATGAACAGGTGTAGTAACTCTGCAATGAAACTTGAGAAATGGCCACACAATATCATGCCAATACCTAGGAAAAGATTGGACACTGAAGTGGCTATGAGTGGGCATTGGTTACCTACTTGGGCTATGGATGAAAAATTTCAAGTCACACACTCCTATAATAAACAACAGTTTATTGTAGATATAGCTAGAAAGTCCTGTACTTGTAACTTATGGGAGTTAGTGGGCATACCATGTAGGCATGCTGTTGCAGCACTAAGCTTTAGACAACAAAATCCAGAATTGTTTGTAGATGGATGCTACTCTAGGGTTAAATATGCACAATGTTATGGTTTTGTTGTGAGCCCTATTAATGGTCAGGAAATGTGGCCTGAGGTTGAGGCTGAGGATCTTTTACCCCCCAACTACAAGAAAGGTCCAGGCAGACCTAGGAAACTGAGGATTAGAGAAACAGGTGAGGAAGGGGCTAGAAGAAGATTGTCTGGTGTATCATATAGATGCACTAAATGTGATAAGGTTGTACACAATGTGAAATCTTGCAAGAGCAAGGAACAACATCCTAATGGCTTGAAGAGAAAGGTAATGGTCATCCTAATATTTAGTGTGATTTGTATGCTTATATGTCTGATGCTTATTATAGCTTATTGTTTATATTGTAACAGAAGAAGCTTAGGTCTGGTGTAAGTGCAGGTGAAACAAGTGCCCCTGTTGATGGACCAAGTCAAACTGAAGCAGAATCTGGTGTAAGTGCAGCTGAAACAGGTGCCCCTGATGATGTCCCAAGTCAAACTGAACCTGCAACACAGACTGCCCCAAGTCAATCTGAACCTGCAACACAGACTGCCCCAACTCAAACCGGAACTGCAACACAGACTGACTCTACTGCTGATGTATTTGGAGACATCACTGATTAGATGCTTTCAAGTATACCAGACATCAGTCAAGATGTCCAAACAAGCTCTGCCAAAAGTGTACCAAACAAAATCAGCAAGGGCAAACAAAAAGTCAAGCAGGAATCCATCCCAAAGAGAAAGAGGCAAAGTCAGAGGATCAAACTTTTCTGGTTTAAAAAACCAATCATTGGCCGAGGTGCAGAGGATCAACCTATAACTTTAAGTGAAGAAGAGGATTGCAATGAAACTCAAGGTGCAAGGAAGGTTGCTAAGAAGGCTAAGAAGATGTCTGTTAATGATCTCTAGTCTATTTATGATCTTTAGGCTAAGAAGAAGAATTCTATTTGTAACTTGTTATTTTGGTTCACACTTTTGGTACTCTTGTTTTGAATTGCACACTTTTGGTGCTTTGTTTTGAATTGCACACTTTTGGTGCTTTGTTTTGTAATGACAGGATCTACCTTTTTGTACAATATTATGTAATGACTATTGCACACTTTTGGTGCACTAAATCAACAGCTTAACAACAGTCATCAAATTATTCAACCAATTTGGAATGAACATAAATCAACAATTTCATTCATAACATTGTAGCTAATCTCATACATCAATTGTTTGACAGTTACATAAAACTTCAACCTAAGATAAATTTGACCATTACATTAAGTTGTACATAAATGCAAACAACAGCCAAGATAAAACAAGAGCAATCTTCAGCTTAACAGCAGTCTTCCTCTCTTCTTCAACCTTCAACTTGGCCTTCGATAATTTCTTCAAAACTGTTTGTAACTCCTTTTCCGTTTTGGCACACATTTTACAGTCCCATTGAATATTACCATTCCATTTTAGTGAATCTCCATATTCATCATCCCATATAAACAATTCGCAGCTATTCTCATTCTGCATAAAGACAAAGGAAACATGTATAAACAACCCAATACCTACTGATTATAAACATTGGGGAGAAGAAAGAAACATGTTCAAAAATGCTGGAAATTCAAACTCAAACTTACCCCAACATTGCGACACTTCCAGAACTTGTGATTTAGGTTTCTAGCTGTCGACGAAACCCACATCTTCATAGCTAGGTCACAGCCGCATCTGGGGGGACCCGAAAATGTTTTGCTTGTGCTGCTTCCAATCGATTTCCTAGACGACATAATCCTTTCAACAATGTTGATTGCAGCTGGGACGATGAAGAAGAGGAAGAACAGGACAGTTGAAGTAGAACAACGAATGTAAAAACGATGAACAATGAACAACACAATTTTGGGAATGAATCTGTAACCTAATTTTCCAATTACCAGCAATATATAATTCAATTCCATGTCAGCAAATAATTAAATGCCAACAAGGATCTAAATTGGCCAACTCAGCGTAACATGAATGTAGGGGTTAATGAGTTTGTAATCTGAGTTTTATAAGGGGGCATCCTTTAAAAAAAATTTAATAGGGGGCAAACTCAAAACTCGCCCATATGGCAGGGGGTGAAGGTTATTTATCCCTTGTTTCTGGGATTTAGATTCTCTAGATGATTGTAAGAGACGTATATTTTGTGCTGATTAGACTCTCTTTTAAATTGTAAAACCTGCAAAATTATAATTGAAAATTATATTAACATAAGCGTATATATTATTGTTTCTAGGATTTAAATAAATAAAAAAGACGAAGGAAATTAAATTAAAAAAATTAAAAATCAATACAAAAAATAAAAAATATCTTAACATAAACATATATTTCAAAATTGATGCTAAGATTGTTGTTTGTAGGAACTTCTGCCGATTAGACTCATTCAAATTGCAAAACCTACAAAACTATAATTAGAAATTATATTACAAAATATGAATATGAGTATAAATTAATTTGAATATGATCAAAATAATATATATGAAATAAATTTAAATATGATCAAAATGATAAAATAAAATTTATTCGGAAAAACATGGACATGAAATAGATTTGAATAGATGTAAAAAAGATGAAACCATCCAAGAAGTTTTGGATTAGATTATTAGATAAAGATACAAAAAAGACACATGTTCCATATTTTGTCAGGTTATGCATGAATTCTAAAATATACGTGTGAGGAAAAAAGTGACAAAGGTTTATCTATTTAAAGTAGAAAGTGGAACAAATTTATCGGTTTCAGAATAATAAAATGATATTATTATTGACCGTTTCATAAAACTATTCATTTTATAAATATTAATTTTTGCAATAATTATAAAAATTGTAACTGATTTTCGTTCCAAAAATAAATTGTAATTAAAATACAATGATGATAACATTAAAAACTAAAAAGAAAAAAATATTTTTATATCATATTATAAAGTATTAAAATAAAATGTTAATAAATTTTAAACTATTATATCAGTTAATCTTTAATTCGTTTTTAAATTATTACTTTTATAATATTTTTTCTACTTCAATTCTTTAACATATATATTTTTGTTATATTGCTAGATAATTGTTTCATTTATTCCTCATAAATTTCTAATAATTAAAATGATTTGTTACTTTATATAAACTCTAAATTACTACATTTTTCTAAAAATTTGTGTAAAATAGTTATAAACTTTATTGATATTAACCAAAAACATATTATTTGTAGAGTTTAAAAATAATATTACATCAAAATATACCTTTTAAGATTTTTTATTTTTTATTTTATCACTTCAAACTTCGAATTCTGAAATTTATTTATTAATAAAATTTATATTTGAATACAATATTTAAATTTTTTTATATTATATTATAAAGTAATAAAATAAAATATTAATAAATTTTAAACTATTATATCTGTTAATCTTTAGTTCTGTTTTTAAATTATTATTTTTATAATACTTTTGCTACTTCAATTATTTAACATATATATTTTTGTTATATTGTTAGATAATTATTTAATTTATTCCTCATATATTTCTTATAGTTATTAATATAGTGTTAAATATTATAACTGGGTGCATAATAGATAAATAGTTATAATTTTTATAAATAATAGTATTTTTAATTGTGGTAGTTGAATATTATATTATATTATTATTATTATTGTTATTATTATTATTTTATTATTAGACGAATATTATATTAATTTATTATTTATATTATTAATATTAATAGTAGTGATTGAATATTATATTATTATTATTATTATTTTAGTTATAAGTATAACTATTATTATTTTTTATTATAATTTATTATTTATATTGTTATTAATAGTGGTGGTTGAATATTATATTATTATAATTATTATTAGTTATAAGTATAACTATTATTATTTTTTATTATAATTTATTATTTATATTATTATTAATAGTGGTGGTTGAATATTATTATAGCATTATTATTATTATTATTATTTTATTTATAAGTATAATTATTATTATTTTTATTATGTTTATTATTATTATTATAGTTATTATTATTATTATTATTATTAATTATTTTTAACGTAGGGACAATTTAGTAAAAATACAATCAGGGTTTGTGTTTAGAGTTGCTACAAATGTGACATTTGGCTAAAATTTGTGTTTAGAGTTGTTATCAAGGTGACATGTGGTTAGGGTTGCCATCATGACAACCTTGCATTTATATATATATATATATATATATATATATATATATATATATATATATATATATATATATATATATATATATATATATATATATAAAATACGCAACTGTACAACTAACCAACTAAATGAGAAAAAATGTAACCATGTAACCACTTACATAAAACATGTAATCGGTTACACCAACCTATTGACTTCAAAAATATAAAAAATTAGAGTGTGGTAACGGATTACACCAAACCTATAACATTTGCAGGTTACTGCTTGAAAGAGTGGTAACTGATTACACCAAACTTGTAACCAGTTATGTCAACTTGAATTATGTTTTTCTTTAACAATTGTCATTACGTTGTTATATGCATAAATCAATAGATTCGAGAACATGTTTGGAAAATGTGTACCAATACTTGGTTAATAGTATTATTTATAATCAACGTTAGTTATCCGTAAATCCAAGTAATTTAAAAATCCAAACTTATTATTTTATGGTCAAATGTTAAATATTATTTGAGCAACAATTAATTTTAATATTCCATTTTTTTACGTATATAAATACACAACTTTTTTCTTCAATAGAACTATTACTCCCCGATGAAGAATCAAAAGAACTCACACTCATGGCAACAAAGTCATAACTAATCGAACATTTGACGTATCTTAGAATTCTATTGACTACTTCCAAGTGCTATGCCTTTGGATTTCCCATAAATCTACTCACTATGCCAATGTTATATGTCAAGTTCGGTCTCATATTGCATAAGTGTCGCAATAATCCAATCAACCTCATGTGTTGCGTTGGATTAATATCCTTATCATCTTCATTCTTTGAAAACTACAGTCTTTGCTCCACAGGGGTAATGGCCACATTACAATGCTTTCGAACTTCATCAATATCTCAAGATTATATCTTTTTTGATGCATGAGCAATGACAGAGAAAATAGCAAGTGTACTATTCTGCCTATGTAGAAATAATGGGAAAATCTCAAGTATTGAATCTCAAGGACTGCTTGACAATACAGAGTTTTGTGACAATTTTAATTAAATAAAAGCTTTAGGGGTTTTGTTTGGTTTGATATAATTCTGACTAAAATTGCAATTAAAGTAAGCGAATAAAATATTGAAACAATGAACAGAGATGAGTAGATTGTTAGGACTCGGTGAATGATTCTTCCTGCAACAAATTTCCCTTCTCAATGCAACAACATAATTTTCATCAGTTGATTACCGGTTCTCTAGAGCATCTAATCCTAAGTCCTTAGTGAAAAGATCCTTGACATCACAACCTAATTACTATTTCCATAGGCAATTACGACTATGATCAAGCATTCTAATAACAAGAATTACCGGTTAAGATAAAGTATCCCTAGTCCTAGGCGATATTTATTATCCTAAGTTCTTACTTAGATAAATGCTGGCCAGCTTAAATTATTCATACAAATTCAGAATCCGGTTTTTCGATGGTTAAAGCAATAAGAACAGATGTGGAATAAATTAACGATTATGAAAACCAAATTGTTATTGCATTAATTAAACAAATTCATTATATTCAGAATCGGGGTCACCCCCTAACAATGGGGGATTTAGCTACTCATAAAATTAACAGTAAACATAGTTTGAATTGTAGACATTACAAATGAATGAAGGAAATTAGATCTTCAATGGAAAAAGCTCATGGAAATCTTCAATCCTTGCATCAAATCTGAGTTCTCTAGCCTTCAAATGTGTTTTTGCTCTCCAAAATCGTCCAACCCTTGTCCAAACGCGTTTTCCTCCTTTTATTTCCGCATTTCTGGGCTCTTCAGACCATCAGGCCCATAATAGCACGTACACACGCGTATGGGGACGCGGCCTGGCAGAAGGATGAATTCCTTTGATTTTTTGTACTTCTGGCACGCGTGTGGGGACGCGTTTGAGCAGGGGAAATCCTCTTGCAGGGTCTGGGACACGTCTGGGGACGCGTTTGAGCAGGAAACATATCCTGGAACGCATGTGCAGTCTGGGCACACGTCTGGGGACGCATCTTGCCAGTGTCTGACGCTTTTCCTCTTGCACACGTGTGTGGGGACACGTTTTGGCAGACTAAGGTCTTTTCCTTTCTTCCACACGCGTCTGGGGATGTGTTTGGCCAATTCTTGCTCTTTTCTTCCGTTTTGTACTTTTTCGCACTGATTTCTCCTAAGTCATTCATTTGAGCCTACAAACACTATAACACACAACAAAAGCATAAACTGTAGAATAATGCAATAAAATACTTAATAATTTAAATCAAAGATAATAGAAATCAACGGTAAATAAACTTATAAAAATCACTGATTAAGCAATCTCTTTTCGGACTTGTGAAACTCAATGTTAAGGAAATATGTCATGAGACTAGGGTCGATCATCTCAAAATATTTCATTAAATCACCCTTGAATTCGTTAACGTAACCTTCATTGCTTCTAGTAATCAATAAATCATTAATGTAGAAACATATGATGATCACTTCTTTGCTTGTATCCTTCTTCAGACACACACACACACACACCATGTTCGGATTCACATTTATCAAATCCTATCTCTTTTAGAAACTCATTAATTCTCTTGTTTCAAGCTCTTGGTGCTTGCTTCAACTCATACCATGCCTTAAATAATATATAGAACTTGAATTCATGATTTTTCACAGTAAAATCGGGTAGTTATGCCTCATACACTTCCTCTTTCAAATGACCATTCAAAAACACAAATTTGACATTTATTTGGTAGATGGACCAATTGTTGTTATTTTCAATACCAACAATTAGCCTAATGGTTTCAATCTTAGCCACAAGTGAAAATATTTCTTCAAAATCTATGCCTTATCTTTGCAAAAATCATTTGCTATTGATCGAGCCTTTTACTTAATTATTACACTTTAGGAATTTGACCTTACTTTGTATACTTATCTTACGCTAATAGGCTTCTTTCCTCGAGGTAGATCAACTAGTTCCCATGTGAAATTTTGTTCCCGAGGGGACAAACACGATATTTGGACAACTGGTCCAACTTTTTAAACCAGTATGACAGCATAATAATATCAACAATAACACAATGCAAAAAGCAGAAAGCAGTAAGATAACACAAGGAATTGGTAACCCAGTTCGGTGAAACCTCTCCTACGTCAGGAGGACTTCTATCCAATAAAGGAAATTTACTACTTCGAATTAGTGCAATTATTCTTATTGGAACACCAACCCAACTTCATGATGTTTAATGCCTCTTCCTAATCCTAGTGACTTTATATTTAAGATTCCCCCTAAATATGAGAACCCGTCTCACTTTATCTCTATCATTAATCCCAAGTGATCAATTTAATCATAAACATAATGATTGTTGAATTTACAACTAAACAAAGACAAACTAACCATTACGCCAAACTACCAAAACAATAATATGGTGTACACAAACACTTTGTTTTCAAGCTTATATAATTAGTGTATTGGAACAAAGTTTTACAAATCAACTAACAAACCAAACTATATGCCTTAAGATATGAATGAAGGGGCTAGAGTGGTGCACAAAACTTGATCTCAAACATGAGATTTGAGCTTCCTTAAATAAAAATGCATTATGGGCTTTTTTCCTTTAGATTTCAGAATTAATTTTGTCCAGAATAATAGTTGAATCAGTTGGATTTGATTTTCTCCATAAAATATCCAACAAAAGATATGATTTATTATATTTCAAATTCAAAATTAAATATGATTTGATCTTCAATAGTTATCAAACAAATCAAACCAACATTGCTAAACAATCTGGCACAAATTTGATTATATCTTAATCAGAAATTTCGCACCAAGCAACATCCATCATGGCCTGCTGACAAGGTCAAGATATTGCTTTGCACACATGTTGGAACATCGTGTTCCACATGTTGTACCAGAACATCCAAATTATCTCTTTTTATATATCTTTTTTGTAGAGTGAATCTTGGATATAATAAGTCTGAACCAAAACTGGAATAACATATGTCTGTTGTCTCAGACCAGATGTTGCAGTACACATGTTGGTATATCATGTTCCACATATGTCCCTTCTGCACTAGAAACAACTTGAACATATTCCACGTTGTTTTGCATAAGGTAGTCAATCAAAAAGGAACAACACCATATATTTTTTTAATCGATTTCAGATCCTCCTTCATTGCACATATCCATTTTGGACCACTTAAGCCCTCCTTCATTTTCACTGGTTTATATTCATCCATGAGCACTACATGCACAAAATCACCATTATCCTTTACTTCATTATTTGGGAGCAGCTTGCAATCTTGCAATCTTGCTTATTATTCACCAATTTAATATGTGTTTACATGTTATATGCTAGTAATTTAGCGACTTAGTGGAGTATTCCAAATAATACACAACTATGGAAAATCAATACCACAATGGTTGGAAAAAGGATACCATGACGACTGATGAACTTTTGTGAGGTAAGGTATGATTATATATCTGGTACTTGTGGTGTCGTTTTCTTTACCTCCCCGTTTCACTTGGGAGGACGGCACGCTAAACCCTTCACGCGAAATTTGGAAGGAGAATGCGCCCGTGGTGGGATGAATTTTGTTTCAGTTCTTCCTACGATATCACACGAACTTTCTTATTGTCCTACAAGTAGGAAAGGGAAAAAAAGATCTCAACTAAACCCTAGGAGTTTGCTAAGTGTGGGGATTTCACCTAGACTAGAAATTCTGGAGTCCGGGGGGTCGGTTATACATAGGGAAGTGTTTAAACACCCTACATATCTGTAGTACTCTACAGGAACCTTCTCTGTGTCATTGTGATTGTGTTTATTGCTAATGATTGGGAAAGTTTCTCCTTTGTGTTAGGAGAGAGAATTGAATTGAATAAAAGAAAGACAGACAGACAGACTGACTATTTTTGGTATTTTATTAGCTCGCTGAGATTCCTTGTGAACCTCATGCCTACATATCCCTAGTGGAAGTCAGAGCTTAATGTAGTTCGGAGAACTAACTAGGGAAATTAATTATTTTTGGTGCCTTGCTTAAAGCTCAAGGTTGAAGCTTTGAATTAAATCTCTGTTTACAGTAAAGAGACCTGAAATCATCTTTACAGAGAGGTATTAGTACTATTCTACCACAAACATTTAAAGGAGTGACAGAATAACTGAATTCATTTCATTCAAGAGGGGGACCTTACTTGTGTATGTGCAAGTATACCAGTCAAATGCCTCTTAAATGAAAGAAAAATGCTCATCCAAATTAGGGAAAGTTACCACATGTCTGGGTTTTACTGCCAGCTCATGCCTTTCAAAATCCTAAATGGGAGACTTGATTAAAATTGAAATTGAAATGTTTGTTTGTTTGAATGTGGTAGAGTAGTAAAAATATCTCTCTATAGAGATAAGCTATGTCTATCTACTGTATAAAAGATTTGACTTTAGCTGGCTTGTATGAGGCCCAAGCTTGAGGCTTTTTGATTGATTTTATTAACTTATTGAAATAATAACTCTACTGGGGAGAATTTAAACTAAGGAGTTTTTGGTGTTCTGTACAAAGCCCAGAATTGAGGCTGACTCTAATTGGAGAGTGTTTATTTGATGGATTTTTATTTGGTGTTCTGTACAAAGCCCAGAATTGAGGCTGACTCTAATTAGGGAGACTCTATTTGTGTGCCTTGTACAAAGCCCAAGGTTGTGGCTAACTGCTGAGGATAACTGAATTTATGAATGACTCTATTTTGTGTGCCTTGTACAAAGCCCAAGGTTGTGGCTGACTTTAGCTAGGGAAAACATTATTTTCTGCCTTGTACAAAGCCCAAGGTTGTGGCAGACTCTTTGACAAAGGAGTTTTATTGTTTGGTGCCTTGTATGAAGCCCAAGGTTGAGGCTAACTGTTTTTGTTGGTTTTGACTTTATTGAGGAGATTTTATTTATTGAAAGACTGTTTTTCTTTGGAAGCTAACCCTTTCCAGGGATTTTGACTCAGCTGGAGAAATTATTTGGTAAAAGACTGACTTTATCATGTTTTTGGAGGCTGACCCTTTCCAGGGGTTTTGACTCTTTTGGGGAAATTATCTCCTAGGAGAAATGAATCTTTATTTATTTATTAATTGACTTTGGAGGCTAACCCTTTCCAGGGTATTTTATTGAAATGATTGGCAGAAAGATTATCTAGTGGAGACTTCTTGTTTAAAGCCCAAGATGAAGGCTGACTCATGCTGAGGAGAAAATAAACATAGATCCTAGACTCTGCTAAGGAAGATTGATGAAGATAAGGGTGACAGAGACTGTCCATGTCTCTCATTCCAAAAGGTGTACTCAATGCAAAATTGAGACAAACTTAACTTGTTTAAAGTCTGGTTTAAATTGGAAGAAAACTCACCAGGGTAGGCTAAAAGGTGACTAAAGACCTGTTCCTATGTTTATAAGAAACCTGATGGGTCCTTGTATACAAGCTCAAGAGGAAGCTGGAAATGCTTTTAAGAAGCCTGTGGGTCCTTGTACAAAGCCCAAGAGGAGGCTAATCGAGGGTCCTTGTTATAGCACAAGAGAAAGCTATGTAGTTTTGAACTTATTTTGGCTCTAAGCAAATGGGTAAGAGGTTTCACCGGGAATAATTCCTCTTTGGGTGGATGTGTCCTATTATTTGGATTCTAAGGTTTTTGCCAAGATGTTTCACCGGGAATAATTCATCTTGGGGGTTTGAACTACAGATCTCTAATTAGGAAAGAGCCTTCACCGGGAAGACATTCTCAATCCTAGGCCATATTCCTATAATATATATATATATATATAGTTTAACTGTCCTAGGGTTTATACTCAAACGTAGTTCTAAACTAATATATGCACAGTTTATATTTGACAGTAATTTAAATAAAGACTGTAAATTGAAAGCTTGTAAAGCCTAACCTGGATGGAGTGGAGGCCTTTGAAGAAGTATGTACAAAGCCTCACCAGTAATTTTTGTTGTTTTGTTGATAACAGTTGAATATATATATGATAAACAGTTAATGGTTTTTGAAAACAGAAGAAGTGAAGATGGACAAAGGTCACATAGGTATCTGAAGAGTTTCACCGGGAATAATGCCCTTCAAATACCAGAAGAATGTTTTGAAAACAGAAAGAAGATTTTGAAAATACAGTTTTGAAAACAAGCTAAGAAGAGAAGGTTTTTGGGACTTACACTCTATTAGAGGCCCAGTACTTTACAGTACTGGTTATAAAAACAGTTGGAAAATGATTTAGAATGATACAAGGTTTTGTTGTTTGAAAACCCTTAATCATTTGACTTATTCGGAGATTGAAAACAGTTTTGAAAATTGACAAAAGTCAATTTAATTAAGGTAAAGATGAAGATCTATGCCTAATTAAAACCTAAACAAATAGGGTTTTATCATAAACCTTATTTACAAAATGATTAGGTTAAAACAAAGTGAATATATATTTAAAGTATTTAAGAAAAAAACACTTAAAACATACTATTTTAAACCTAATAAAAATATATGAAATAAATAATATTTTTATGATTTTTTTTATTATTCACAAAATAGATATATTAAATGACAAGTGTGTGAAAAATGAAGTGAAAATAAATTAATTTGATAGATTAAATAATTGGTTAAAGTTGTGAAGAAATTAAATGGGAAAAAGTGGTAAAAAATAGGGTTTTGTCACCAACCAGGTTTGAACCCACGCCCTTTGTATTACCAGCCCAAAACAACACCACTGAGCCAACGCGCGCTTGGTGTCATATGCATGGTTCCATTGCAATTCATATATTACTCAAATGCATAGAAGTGAAAAAAGAAATAAAATCAAAAGGTCTGGGGCGAGGGGGATTCGAACCCCAGACCTTGGGCACGCGCAACACACAAACACTCTTTACCACTAGGCTATCATGTTTTAGTCGTTAATGAAACAGGTATCAATCAAAATAAAATAAACTTAGACCTGAGTTTGAAAATTGCGCGCCACCACCATCTTCGTCTTCAACCTCAAGCTCTCAAATTTCAAATTTATGAACCTGCTCATTTCTCAACCATTTGCAAAGATGTAAAGACCAAACTTGCTCTAAATTCACTCACGATTCTAAATATGTAACTATCATAAATTTATATCAACTATATCTAACTAATTTACCAGAAATCGTGAAGAACCCTAAAACTTAAAAATCAAATTAAATGGCTATGCTGAAAGATAAATGAATGATGATAGAGGGTTTTCAATCCTCTGATGATGCTGAACAAGATAGAATCGAGCTATTTCTTAAAGAATGCTTAAATTAAAGAGATGAGGTTCAGAAACTTACCTCTGAAAATGGAAGTCGTGAGGATGATAGAGAGCAACTGAGCTTGTATGAATGATCCCAAAAGCTTCCTTGTGACTCAGTGATGCTAACTGAATGCTTTTAGTAACCTCAATCTTCCTAAATTACTCTATGGACCTCCCTCGATTTCAGCTTCAAGTGAACATGGAGGGTGATGATTCTTGAGTTACAGATGAGCTGCAGCCATCTGAACAGCTTCACTACCTCCTATGGAACGTGCCTGGATGCTTAGCTTGATTGGAAACCTTCTGAATTGCACTATGGACCTCCAACTGCAACTGCTCCAAAGTGAGAGCAACAATGGTGTTCCTCCACTTGCAGAAATGATCCAGGTGCTTGGATCACCTCAAATGACCTCCCTTGAAATGTTAGAATGCTTACTTTCCAAAGATAAGCTCTGGTTTGAAGAAATCGATTCTTCTTGCCAAAGAACTTTGAAAAACAATAAGCATGAGAAGAGAAAGAGAAAGCAAGGAATATGGTTGCTTTGGTGTGTTTTTCTACTGAAGTATGCTCTCCTATTTATAGGCAAATGACTCAGTACTGATTGAGAGAGTGAGCTTGCTTAGTGAAGCAAGTTTGGTTTCTTAGCCATGAAGAAATTTCAAAGAATATCCAAGTGTGATCATTGCATTTTCGAGCCAACTCCCCTATCCATTGATTCTATCTGATCTTAGGGGACATTTCAGATGCAAAGTGAGCTCTAATTGGTTGGTGAGAAGATTCCTTGGGTGATTCATCAATTTGCCATAAATTCACAAATGTAATCATTACATAATCACATGTTCTTGTTTTAGGAATCTTCCTCAATTATCATGGCATGGTGAAAATGAATGCATGGCATGTTTTCATATGTGTTATGGGTCGTGTAGCATCCATATTTGAGGTCATGTGCACAAAATTTCAAAGTTCAAAAATGATGCATGACCTATAATTTCACTTCATGAGGCCAACTTTGAACAAGCATAACTCCTAGCTCAAAATGAATTTGGAGAAGGTTGAACACAATTTGGAAAGCCCTAAACATCTACTTCAAATCATTAGTTTGGAGTTTCTTCAAAATCCTTTGGCAAATTTGTGAAAAATGAGGCCAAAGTTGGAAGAAAACTAGGTTAAAACACTTAAAAAAAATTCTAAGTGTTTATGACCTAAAACTCCAAAACTTCTAAAACTCTTAAATGATTGATCTTTTGAAAAAAGTTCCTTTGTAAGGTGTTGTTTTATTTTGTAAGATCTACAACTTTCATGTTGGAAGTTTTTTGAGTTGTGTAGGTGAAATTTTGAGTTCTCACCATGCCTTAAAAAACCCTAATTCCCGACTTTTTGCTCCTTGATGAATTTCTTTGAATTTCTTTGGTCAAATGACTTTAACATCCATATATTGATGATATTGATCCTTGAAAGTCATTTTTTGACCAAAGATCTCAAAAGTCAATGGTGATCCTATACAGTTGACTTTTTTCCAGATAAGGTGAGATTTTGGACTTTTGTGTAGAATCAAGATCTTTTCCTTAAATGAATGATGTAAATGGATTATATTGAGGTAGTAGAGATTCTTGAATCATGTCTTGAGTTTTGGATTCATGCCCTGATTAAAAGTCAACTATCCTGGTGAATTAGGTCAAAAACCCTAATTGTCGACCAGATGAAAATAATGACTGTAGACTTTGAAATGAGGTGTGATGTCCAGTGGATCTTGTCATATGAGTTATTTGAAGATGATTGATGTCTTTGAATGATTCCCTAGGGCTTTTTATGGTTTCCCAAAGGTGATCCCTGATTTTAGTCCTTGATAAGGCTCAAAACCCTAGTTTGTGGATCTGAGTAATTCTGTACTTATATGACTGGGTGTCTAATCAATCATAGGTGAAATAATGAAGCTCTTGAGTCTTATGATTGTATTAGAGACTAATCCTCCTATTGATTGATCCTTTGCCTGAGTTTTCCTGTCTTTGAACACCCTCGATTGAATGTCAGACTGCTCTAGGTACTTACTCTGACTTGATGAAAATCCTGAAGATATGTCATCTCAGGGGGGTCAAAAATTAGGGTATGACAGTACTTTCCACCACAGTCTCGAGACCATGATAATAAGGCATGACGTGCACTACATATTACAATAGTTACGCTAACCAACCGTTGTGACATATACAATTAGGAAATCGGTTTGAAACCCAACAACAACAATTTGTTTGGAATATAAATAACATTTCATCACAGTTACAATAGATAACCATCGTGGAAAGTACCCAGAGTTTTTTATATAATACGTAGATTGCTTGTTTTTCCATACACCTCACTAAAGAAATATAAGCATTCAAATTGGTAGAGAAGTATATAATCTCAAAATTAATCTATTCTTGAAGACTAACTTAAACAAACCATTATTTTCCAAATTGCATGTGTCTCGTCATTGATTTTTCACTCTTTAACATATAGAATATGATTCAATGGTCTAAGTCCTTCATGGTATTGATTCCTTCAATTCTAGTTTAATTTGAATAACATCAATTTATTTGCTAGGTCTACCTCGTCATTGTCGCTTATCACCGTGATTGTTATAATGACTTATCATGATAACAATCACGGTGATAAGTGACGACAATGAGGTAGATCTAACAAATAATTAGATTTTATTCAAATTAAACTATAAGAGAAGATATATATGTAATGAAGGAATTGGGTAATTGAATCACATTCTAAATACTAAAGAGTGTGATATAAATGATGAGACGCATGCAATTTGGAAAATATTGATTGATACAAGTTGGTTTTCAAATACAACTTAATTTTCATATTGTAAGTTTCTATGTTAATTTAAATGAATGTATGTTCAATGAAAGGTTAGTGAAACAAACAATCTACATAGCATATAATAAACTCAACTTCATCTACTATCAACCTGCATAAGAATTTAAAGAACAAAACATTGCTAAGTCTCAAAAAGCCTCTTTCTTGTGGCTTAACAATGTTTTGTTCTTGTTCTGAGACTATTTATCAACAACAACATACAACAAAACAACAAATACACATAACAAAATAAAAAAAAAGCATATCTTTCAGCAACAAAACACTAATATCATACAACAACACAAGATAAAATAAAATGTTTCAAGAACGCACATTTTATTGAAATTAATCGTGGAACTGGAACAAATTATGAAGTTCATCTAGTTTATGATGTTATAAAAAAGAAATATAAGGTGGATGAAGTTTCCATAATAGCTTGATACTTCTTGTATTTTTTTCACAACAACACAAACCATATGTACCATAGCCAAAGTTTGCGCTTTGTTAAGATGGTGAAGATAAATCTAAAAAAAATGAGAAAATTCACCAAATGAAAAAAATGATAACTCATTTTAATAAGATACGTAAACAAAATCGGAGAATAATTTTAATGAACGAACCTCAAGGTAGCGATTGATGAAGATGAATTTGAAAAAATGAGAATATTCACCAAATGAAAAAATGAGAACCCATTTTTAACAAGAAATGTAAACGAAATCGGAACAAGAGTTTAATGAATGAACCTCAAGGTAGCGATTGGTGAAGACGAATATGAAGGTTCTAGTATGTTTAAAGAGTGGCATGAATGTTAGGGTTATGTTTTGAGAGAGAATAGTGAACTATGTTAGGATTTTCTTTAGAGAGAAATCGTTGTTATGTATTAGGCGGTAGAGCACTTTCGCTTATATATTAAAAAATATATCAATTTTCATCACGGTTGACAAGAAGAAATGTGATGCATTGATCGGATTGAAAATAATAACTGTAATGATATACAAGGAGCTGGGATAATGAAGGAATTAGGATTGGAACCCTGTAACTCTTGGTACATCTTACTACAGGGTTTAACAGAGGCCATAGTGAAATACCCATTAGTAAAAAAACGCCCAAAACGTGTTTACACCATGGTTAAAGAAAGGTCGTTGTAATTTTGTTTGACGAAAGGTATTTTATGTAGTAGTAATAGTTGTTAGTTTTGGTAAGTTTTATCAATTGTAACAAGTTTCATGAAATTTCTTAAGTTTTTTGAGCTAGATAACGTTATGGGAAAGGTTTGTTAGATGTGTTGGAATATAAAGGAAAATGAAAGCTCAATAATGACTGAAAACGACTGCAAAACACGTAGAGATACCCCAGATGTATATGGTTGGGTGCTAGGCATAAAACGCCTCTGCCCCTACACATACAGCCTAACTAGACACATACAACAAAAGCCATACACATATCACAACACCAAACACGTATGACGGGTCTGAAGGTTTATAACTCCCTTGCTCATATGCATATGATGGCGTCTATAGACATTCTACACGAGGCCATACGCGTATTTCAAGCACTAGACGCGTATGGAAAGTTTGAAGGCAAGAGACACCTTTGGTCAGACGCATATGGAAGTGCCCAGATGCATCCAACAAAGGATCCATATGTGTATCCTCACTGCCAGACGCATATGGCCGTTTTAAAGGCCAAAAGTGCATGTTTCCAGGTGCATAAGAGCAAGACCATACACATATGCCAGGCCCATAAATGACCCATAACGCTCAGTACAATATTTAAGGAGAAAAACACTTCTGACACGGATTTACATTGATTTTTTACGGCGAAAGCAATTTTTGAGCAGAAGGCTTATGTTTAAGGAACCATAAAAAGAATTATTCAACTAAATTCTATGTTGAATCTCCCTTAAAGATGATTGAGTAATGCCACTTATTTGTATTATGGATTTTATTTACTTTATGAGTGGCTAAGCCATCCAATGCTAGAGATAAGCTAATGTTCTTGATGGAGTTTGATTTACTGAATTGATCTTTGTAATGATTTATATGTTATTTTCTACATGATTTATTTCTTTATGTGCTTAATGTTTTCTCTCTCTCTGGAAATTTAATAATGATTTACGGTTACCTCTTAGGAATGATTTTTTATAGTAATTAGGGGTGTTCGCTTGAGATTTGGGCGGTTTTGACGTAAAAAATTATCCGAACCGTAAGAGACACTACAAAAAAAAAGACATTTCTGAAAAAGATTTTACATGAGGTTTCAAAATATATGATAGGAAAAATATTTATCAAGAGATTTTACATCAGGTATTTATTTCCAATGATATGAAAAATATTTGATTTAAGAAACAATATAACACGGTGGCAGTATTGTAAATATTGTAAATTTTTGTTATAAGGGATTTCACATCGGGTATTGCTTTGCACTGATGTGAAAGGTCTATTGTAAAAACACGGTGGCAATATTGTAAATATTCTAAATTTTTGATATATTGATAAAACTCTTGGTGTAGTTTAATTGATAAGGCATTCAATTTTCATGCAAATAATTTGAAATAACTAAATGAAGGTGGTGCAATCAGGATGTAAAGTTTTATTTTTTTCTTAGTAACATACTTAACATGATAGGTTTGTTTTTCTTATTTAGAGTTTGATTTTTATTACTCTTAATTTATTCTTTTTAAAATCTACAAAATTTGTTGTCTATCAATTCTAATAGGAAAATGTCCAATCTTGTGCAATTAAATGAGACATAGTTTTAGAATATACTTATGGCAATAGAAAAAGGGCTACATTGTTTCATCCCACCGAGTCTTGGATGCAGGTAATAAAAATGATTTTACTTTGTTATTTACTCTGTGTTTTGCAACTTAATGTGAATTTTCAAAGAATAACTCTATATTGTTATTTGTGTATTGTATAGGTATTTGACGACCCAACAGAATTAACAGCCATTATATGAAAAAAAAATCATATAACTCTATATTGTTATTTACGTATTGTAGGTACAAAAAAAAAATTACAGGTTAAAATAGGAAAAACAATCATTATATGCTTAAAAGCAGAAAACATGTTACATCGGGCATTATGAAAATCGTTGTAAAAACTAGTCTATTACATCGGTCAAAATTGAAAACCGATGTAAAAACTATCAATTATATCGGCCATTATGAAAACCCATGTAAAATATGGCGTATATTTTTTTTATAAAAAAATTGCATTATTTTTCACATCAGACATTTGAATTCGCCCGATGTGGTATGTTAATTTTTCACATCGGGCCATGGCCCGATGTAAAATGTCTCAGACTTATTACATCGCCTGGATTTACATCGGGCCCAGGACCGATGTAAAAAGTACTTTTCGCCCGATGTAAAAAGTACTTTCTGCACTAGTGAGAAAAAAGTGTGTGATTCGGTTTGGTTCGGTTGGCTTTTAGAAATAAAATCGAACCAAATCAAACCAAACCAATGCGGTTTGGATTGGTTCGGTTAGTTTCTTTTTTTTACAAAAATTTATTGAGCCATACATACACATATTGATGACAACATAACTTTATATTTAGTCATTTGTGTGTTATCAAATAACAACAAAATTCATCATATTTGAATAACAACTTTCCATTTAATATACAAAAATAATATTAGATAAAAGTGAAATAAAAAAAACATAAAATAGTAGCATAAATAATACCAAAAATATTATAATGAAATAGAAAAAAAGAGGAGATGAAATATTAGAGAAGATGAAAAAGAAAGATCATAAGAGATGCGATTAGATAAGAAGAGGAACATTAAAAACATATTTGGAAGAGAGAACAGTAGAATAAAAATAATAAAATGAAAAAGAAAGAGCTTAAGAGATGAAAGACTAGAAAAGAATATGTGATATCTACTTGGAAAAGAAGATGAGAAGAAGGTGCAATATTGCTAGGAGAGACTTTAGAAGACTTAGACTGAAACCTTAAGTGTGAGGAAAAGAAAAATCATTTGTAATCATAAGGCTAAGACATAATAGGTTTGAGTTTGAGTTGGATATAAGTTAATTGAAGTTTGGAGGATTGTAACATAATGCGGTTCGGTTCGGTTTGTAAAATACAAACCGCAAACCGAACCAAACCGCGCGGTTTATTAAAAAATAACGCAAACACATCCGAATCAAATGCGGTTTTTTGCGGTTTCAGTTTGGTTTGGCTCGGTTATGCGATTTTCTATTGGACCGGGTTTGTTTTGAACACCCCTAACAGTGATGCTTGATTAAAGTATTTTATATTAGATATCACCCAGGACTAGGGATACCATATAGAAACTAATTTGTTCTTGATATTTAAATGGTTGAATTTATTTACAATTGACTATGACCATAGGAATTGATTTGAATAGTAAAAGATTTATTCATTAAGGACTTATGGATAAACTTCCTTGAGAACCAATAATCTGTAGGGATAAAATAAGTTGTTACAATGTCATTTTGGAGACATTTTTTTACTCCCCCAAACTCAAATTTAAATCCCCAAACAATCTTCGTTCTCCACCCCGATCTCCAATTGGGAAGAAGAATTAAAACTCAAACACGTCTCATATATGTTTGAGTATCTCTGCCCCGCTACCATCTAAGTAATGAAATTTATTTTTTTAATAAAATTATTCATTTTTTCCAACATTAAACTATATTACAAATAAAAAAGTTAAAACAATCTCAAAAAGTTATATACGCACATTTCAAATATTTTAAATAATAAATACAAACAAAAATATCAAAATATAGACCGCATGTTTAATATTCTAAATCATCATAGTGGGTAGTAGTGTTCTCAATATACGATCCGTCCTCATATTTTATAATCGAAAAAAATTCAAACTCAAACACAAACTCAATTAAAACAGGTTTTTTCCACCAAACTCAAAACAAGTTTGATGGATCCCCACATATTAGAGTTATGTTATCATGACTACTTGGCTATGAGTTTACTTAGATCACAAGTAAACCAGATCGAAAGTTGTAAAATAATAGACCCATTGCCTGTAATTGTAAACATTTGCTTATCATTTTACAATAATTATATAACTTCTTCTTCTCTCACTTTTTCCTATATTTCTAATTTCTTAATTGCAAGTAGCTGAGTTAGATTTCAATCCAAGATACATCATCCCTTACTTTTTCACTTTTCAAATAAATATAGTTTTAGCAAAAGAAACTAATATTGAAATTTAATCTTAAATTAATATTTTGTACATCACTTTCAAATCATTATATCTCACAATAAATCTATAATATAAGAAAATTAGTGGTTCTGGAAAACTCTCATATGCCCTTCTCTCTAAATTTGCCACCTCTTTAAAATGAGGATAATTTTGGTCCAAAATTTACTTTTTGTAACTAATTATGTGACATTTTTCAATTTCAACTAGATAGTTATTGTATTATGCATTTTCTTTCTAGGATTGGTTCAAATGATGGTGTCACATATTTCAATTACAATTGTTTTTTCTTACCTTCCTCTTCATTTTGTATTATTCTTTCTCTCTCTCTTTTTACCAAATCTCTTCATATTCTTTTCCTCTTTTCTCTCTCCTGATACTTTTTCCCGATGCTTCATCTTCCTCTTCTTTCTTCTTCATCTTCCTTCTTTTCCTTTCTTTCTTTCTTTTTTTGGTTAAGGCTTCTTTGATATGCAACATTGATTTACAAACCGATACTTATAACATTTTACGCAACAAGTATTTCCATATTCAATATATTTTTTATAATGGTTTAAAATGAAGTTTTTGATCAAAATCATTTTGATCTTATAACATGCAGAGTTTGAGATCTCCCTTTGTGGTCATGAACTTAACGGTGGGTATGGGTTTGGAAGTTGCTGTTGGAGTATTTGAAGCGCATCACATATCGAAAGCAATTTATAATAACCAATAATGTGATATACTTATGTCATTGATGATACCGAATGATATAACGAACGAGTTTGTATGTCGGTATCAAAGCGCATCATTTCAATTTTTTGGGTTTTTGTTTTCTCTTCTTGTGTTGCTTCATTTTCAGATCTCTGCTGAGGAACCAGAGGCCAATGAATTTGTCCTCACATTGGATAACACCATTTTCCAATACACTATCAGCAACTATGATTTCATCATCGTCAAGTTCTATGCCTCATGGTATATTTCTAATCTGCTATTTTTTAACGTTAATGCTCGATTCATTGTTTTTGTTCTGATTTGTTTTACTTGCTATCACTCTTTTCTAGATCATAACGTGTGCTCATTGTAAGAAGCTTTCTCCAAAGGTGATTTATTTATTTTCCTTTTTTCTTTCTTTCTATAATTATTTTAGGGTTTTGTTTTGTGTTCAAGTTCTATGATTTAAGCAAATGAAAATGTTGAGGTTCTTTCATGTTGATTTCTGTAGTTTATATTTTGAGCAGTCTTGAAATTGTATTTGTTTTAACTAAAGTTGATGCCAATGAGGAGAAGGGATTCCCAACAATTAAGATTTCACTATGCTGTCGCACCTTAGCTGTGTAAGAATTTGATTTATACTTGCATTCAAGTTTTATGTGCATCCCTTGATGATTGCTCATATTTTTATTTTTGACTTTGGCGGTATCGTTGTGCCAACAATCTTATTAACATTAATTATAACCGAATCACAGCTTTCACTTATTGAATATCTATTTTTTGGGTATGTTTATTAGAACTTGTGAGTTTGGATACTTTGAGAATGGCAATGTGTTTTGCACCTTTGAATTCTAGAAATTCAGCAGGAGTGTTGGTGGTTAATAGAGGAAGAAAATTGTTAGATAATCATCACATTCATATTAACAAACCCAGTTTTTTCAAATTTCAAGAAAATAAGTGTAGATTTTCGAGCGGTAACAGGTTTCAATTGAAGTCGAAGTTTCAATACTTAGAGGTGAAGGAAGCAATACCCTACTAGACAGATAAAGGATGTGTCCAGTGGAGATGTGGCAGAAATATTATAAGACATTTACATTCCAAGTAATTACAATGAAGTGAAGATTAAAGTTATTGGTATTGGTGGTGATGGATTGAATGCGGTCAACCGTATGATTGAGAATTCCATGAATGGTGTGGAGTTTTGAATTGTTAATACTTGTGTTCAGGATATGAGAATGTCGCCTGTCAATTCTGAAAACCAATTGCCAATTGGACAGGAGCATACATGGGGTCTTGGTGCTGGTGGTAACCTAGAGATTGGTATGAATTCTACCAAAGAAAGTAAAGAATCACTTACAAGAGGTAGTTTATGGAGATGACATGGTCTTTTGTTACTGTATATTAAATCACTTTCATTCTATTATGGATGTTGTTAACTGCATTACTGCTTTGCATTATGAATTTTAACTTTGGTACACTGCTCACTTCTGAAACATCACCACAAATTGACATGAATTATATGTTTTATTATAATATCAAAATAATTTTTTGTTGTTAATTTAGGACTTGGAGTAGTATAGAGTAATGTATGATTGATAGGAAAAAATGGATGTGATAATATATTGTGTAGTGTGACGAGAAATGGATCTCAATATTCCACAAAGGAGTTATCAAGTGACTATATCTGAGGACTTACACTAATGTGATGTTTTTTTTTAAATTATGGTGAAGGACTGTTCTTTGCCTCTTGTAACATTTCAATTGTAGTATTAAAGTGTTTGATATGAGTTATAAGACTTGTATGCCTCATCATGCAGCAGTTATCTATGAAAATAAATTGTCATTTCAGTATGGTTAGTTCTTGAATGTTTCTAATTTCACATATTATGTTGCCAGTTGATTTCTTAAAAGGAAATATAGGACACTTTGCGTTCTTCACGGGAGAAGGAGGTAGGTTGGCACATTCTTTGGCACATAATTAGTGTTTTAATACATTTGCTGCCTTTATTTCTTTGTTTGAATTTATCATGTATTTGAAGCTATGATATGAAGTTATAAAACTATTACTATTTATTTAATCATTTGTTATTTCACTCAAATATTAATACTCTTTCTTATTAGCCAGTTCTGATGCAAATACTAGCCTGATACGTAGCATGAGTTTAACTATTGGATGTGGAAGCCTTTTTGTTGTTTAATAACCAATAATTTTGTGATCCATTCACTTATCAAATTGAAAATGAACTAACCAGTATCCATTCACTTATTTTATTTTTCTTACTGGGCTTTGACTTGCTGGATGATGTGGCAATAATATTAACCCAATATCATATTAAAAGTCTTTATGATATTTTTTCCAGTTATTAGTAGTCCAACCTAAACCTACAACAGTAGAAGATGGATCAATTTATAGAAACCTGCAAATGCGAGCAACGATAACTGGACATAAGCTTGCTTCTGTATTTCCTAGATAATCCTCCAGAGACATCGTGTTGTTTTTCCATGAGGAATCAGACAAGTTCTTCAGTTTCTCTCCTTCACCCGTTCTCTTTTCTTGGACATTAAGTACTTCTGCATATCCACCTATAATATTGAGCAAATTAGTCAATATCAATATACAAAACTTATCATGATGAAGTCACTAGCATGCATAGAATGAGCCTTAAAAGTGAACATAGCATATATATAATCAGTCATGGAATGAGGTTATACGAATAGAGCAAAGAATTTGAAATTTTCCATTTGTCACACAGTATCAAAACATGAACTGATTAAGCCACCGGGAATTTTTAAGATGCGTTTGTATTTGTTTAACTGAAGTTACTTTTGTGAATGTGTTGAGCTCTTGCTGTTCTTTGAGAATTGGGTGTCATGCACAAGCTTTGGCTATTAAGATGGGGTTTGAATTTGAAAGCATGGTGGTTTATGAAATTAAACTGTTATATCATGTTTATGGTTTTGGTTTAATGAAATAGTTTATAGGTTTTAACGCTTCCAGCCTAGTGTTGAAATTCAGAGATGGTTGCCTTTGGGAAGAAGTGACAGACAAATTCAGGAATGGCAAGGGTATCTATCTATCTATGCTCTTGAGTTTTTAATTATAGATATTACATAAACTACAAACTCATGAAGAAGCGAGTAAGGCAATATGCTCGACAAATTCAACTTGGAACACTGGATCGGCGACACGTTCTCAAGGATTTCTCGCGAGTGTTAGATAATCAGGTTTGTGATGTTTTCGTTGTTTCTGTTCTTGAATGCTTTATGATGAAATACTAAATGAGATTGTCAAACTCAAATTGGATATTAGTTATTTGAGTATATGTGATAATTGGAGTAAAATGAATCATGAATGTCGTTTTACGTTGGTTTTGCGAATTGCATATTTTTATATTTGTTTAAATATAATTTCTTTTGTTAAAATTCAGATTGAAACGATTGTGCTTTTTCTATTGGAGAAACAAGGCTTTTGGCGAGCAGGATAGCAAAGCTTGGAGAGGTGCATAATGATTTGCAGCAGGAGCCTGAAATTAACAAAATAACGGAATTGCGAGAAGCTTATAGAGCAGTTGGACAAAATATATTAAACCTGCTCTATTTTGTAGAGATCAATGCGATTGGCTTGCGAAAGATATTGAAGAAGTTTGATAAACGCTTTGGTGGTAGATTCACTGATTACTATGTCAATACCCGTGCAAGTCATCCTTACTTCTAGCAAGTCAAAGCCCAATCAGCAAATATAGTAAAAGGGTTTGGTAAATCCAGGTTTTGAGTTGTATAAGGGGCATTTAATAAAAAAAAACTTCAGGGGGCGTAAACCAAAACTCGCTATAATAACAAGGGGGCTTAATATATTTAACCCAAATATTTTTATATATGAAAATTTACTATTGATACATATACTTTTACAAGCAATGCCCACACAAAAAAAAATTTATATACATAAAAATAATCTATTATTGATTTGACCAGAACCAGTGCGAAGGCACGGGTTCATTATAATGGTTAATAATCATGTTAATCAAGACACTTTTGTAATATTTTGTGAAATTGTTACAATTTTATATACAGTGGCAAAACGAATCCAATATAACTAGCATGCTTGTTTTCCGTGTATTTTTTAGAATAAAAATTTTATATTTGTATTCTCTAATATGTCAATCCCTTCCATCCCATTTTTTTAATGTGTTTTAGTGAACTCTAACATTAAGGAATATTTTCTGTTTTTACAATTTTAGTTATTAGAGGTGCAAGAATCACATGTCCTCTCCATTCCTTTACTTTTTACAGGAAAGATTAAAGTTTTAGTCCAACACTTTTAACTATATTTGTCTTAAATCTGTCTTATTTTTTTATAGATAGATCTAAATAGAACGGACATGTTTATTTGTCACCTTAATTTTATTTATTGTTTTTTAATGTAAAAATAATTTTAAAAAACACTTATTTAAAACAAATAAAATAATATTTTATTTTCTCTCCATTACAAACAATAATTCATTTTAAAAGCAATTTAACTCTTTTTTTATCAACAATCAACTTAATCTAAAAAAATATAAAACACAACATTTTCAAAAACTAAGTTTTCCTTAATATCTTAGTATCTTAGCATGATTTGGTTCCATGGTGAAAAAATAATTTTGAAAGAATTAATTTTATAGAATTGATTTTAGTTAAAAGCGAGTTTAATATAAAGTAATTTATGTTTGGTTATATTCACAACAAAAGTGATTCGTATGACAAATGTTGTTTGAATATTTTAATTAAGATTGTTTTTGGATGTGTAAACGTTAAAAATGGAAAAAAAATGGTGAAAGTTAAGAACATTTCTTTAATATAAGGCAAAAAAAGAAAAATTAAGAGAAATAAAAAATTAATTTTAAAAAGTTAGAAATTATAGCTTCATACAAAATACAAAATTAATTATGAATAAAAAAAAGTACAGTGATAGCATACTGTTTAAAAATGCCAAATATTCCAAAATTAATTTTACAGTCTCAAAATTAACTCTGATGTTTTTTTTACCGGATACCAAAGATAAACTTAGTCTCATGTTTAAAACAAAAGGAGGGACAAAGATTCTTCTAAATGTGGCACCATGTTGTATGCTCGGTTGGTAGTTATCCTCTGCACGTCTTTCGACGTGGCAACAAAAGCGCTCATCCACCGTTAGATTCGATAGAAATTCTAAACTAGTCAACAAAGAATCTAATCATAGGGCCATAAAGGAACATGAAGAAGAACAAGCGTAAGTGGATTATACGTAGCAAACAAAACATCCCAACATGTTCTTTTGACAGATGCAATCTGAATGCTGAGTTGGTAATGGCACGCATTATCGC
Source organism: Vicia villosa (assembly GCF_029867415.1). Taxonomy (NCBI): domain Eukaryota; kingdom Viridiplantae; phylum Streptophyta; class Magnoliopsida; order Fabales; family Fabaceae; genus Vicia; species Vicia villosa. The sequence continues at coordinate 50,430 of NW_026704939.1, forward strand.
TTTTTGCACCGTCCCATGTATGATTACACCCACTTCTACCCTACCCCATTTGCCAACAAAAAAGTTGGAGTGAAAATTACACACCTCTGGATCAAGAAAAGCTGTTTCTCGAAAATAATAACTAGAATTGTACAGTAGTAGCTTTTTCTGATGGGGTCTTTTTCCTTTTTCCTAAGTTGTGAAATCGCTTTTTTATTAGATCCAGCTCAATTACTAGTAATATTATGTTGATGTTGATGTAGTTTGGTGTTTGCACATAATTAAGAGCACACATATGTACTATGTGACATTTGAAGTAACGGAACTCTTTTAATAAAAGCTCAAATCAACCCATCAAAGGCCAATTATAGAACAGCTTTAAATTTTATGTTTTTTTTTTTTTTAAATTTGGTGAGATAATTTACTTAGTTTGATATAAATTTAAATTTAAAATTTTAAAATGATTTAATGTATCTTTTACTTTATAATCAAATTAAAAGTTCTATTCTAAAACGTATTGAGTTTAACCTTGAGTGCTATGTATTGCCGGTGATTGTCCTAAAGTTCTATTCTAAAATTGTAAAAAGATAATTAACATTCAATACTTTGCCTAAAAATAATGTAACTATCTTGACATTCAATACTTCATATAAGAAAAGAGTGACTACATGCTGGGTGGGGTTAAGAGTTCCAATCAGGAAATAAGTTACACTTTTATAATAATTTGAAAACTTTTTATTATAAAAGTGTAACTTTTCAAATTATTGATTCTTTAATAAATATATTGCAATTTTTTATTTAAAAATGATTATTTTTTTAGATTATTGATTTAGTTAGCATTTGTAAGATCTTGTTGGATTAATTTGCATGATAAAAGACATAAAATGATAACGATATCATATTTTATTTTAATTCAGTTTTAATTTAATAATTATGATAGTTTAATTCTAAAATTTATTATATCTTCCTAGTTAAATTTTTTATTATGAATTCGATATGAGTTATAAATTATCAAGATTAGATAAGAGGATAAATTATTGAATTATTTATATAAATTATATTTTAAAATATTAAGATTTAATATATTATAAATATAAAATAAATAATAAGACATTTAATTAAATAATTAATGACTAATTAATATATTAAAATTAAAATATTTAAAAATAATATTATTCTTGATATTCAAACGTATTTGCGCCCAAACGCCTCCACTGCTTAATGCAGCTCTCAACAATCATATGGAAGAGGAATCTCACCAGCAAAACACTGTTGGAAGCAACTGCGTTCCAAATCTAAGTGTAGCACAATCTAAGTGATGAGAGGGAAGCGTATCAACATGGAGTCAAAATGTCTAACCCTCCGCGTCACGACATCGCGTAGCACAATCTACGATGATCACTGCTTCAACCGAGGATATTCTGCATTGAGAGTTCACTTCACTTTATCGCGATTATGTAGCTTTGGTTGTGATAAGAGTTTCATCACGGTCTATCAAATCTCGCCTAAAGCGACTCCCTTTCAATGTTTAGAGGTTCTTTGTCTCATGGAGAAAGTGCTCTGGTAATAGATCTATGCTAACAATAGATATGAACTTGTTATATCATCAAAGTCGTTGTAGTAGATATCTCGTTAACGATGAATAATTAAGGTAATGCAAAATCAAAAAGTTGATCAAGTGTTTTTAGTACGATCTTGGAAGTGATTCCCTACATTCTTTGGTAATGCTAACGTAGACCTGGATTTGGATATAGGATCATTCGTTCTTTTACTTCGCAAAGTTTAAGAGGAAATTAGAGATCGAGAAATTCGATGGATCGAAGTTGAAATGATGATGAATGCATCGAGCATAACATACCTTTGCATTCGATCCTGATCGCTCTTGATTTGACGATTCTTACACACTTACGAATTGAAAAGCAAATCGTGAAATCGTGGAAAATACAGGAATTAGAAGTTGTTCCCCATGGACAACTCTACAATTTCGTTCGAGAATTAGAATTAGGTGCAGTTGAGGAACTGAGGATCTTGAATCTGCAAAGCTGGTTTCTGATACGGTGGTGTGGGGTGAACTTGCAAGGTTATCACTCCAACGTCAAGTCAATTCAAAATTTAAGACAAATGTAGTGAAAAATGGAGATCAAATAATGTAAATTATTTTTATTTTGAACTGACTTTTATACCTTGAATCAATCGGAGTATATTTGAGATGAATTGAACCATGATCCAGAACAATTTCAAAAACATGTATGTAATATTTTTAGAAGATTAATTTTTAATTTAAACTTAATTTAAAAATGTAATCTTTTAAAAATTGAATTTTATAATTTATATCTAATTATTATTTTATTTCATTATTATTAAATATATATCAAATACATATAAATAAAAAATAATAATATTATATTTTTTATCATCAGTTTTATCATGTAGTGTAAAATGGTCTCATTTTTAATGAATAAATAAATAAGTTAATATAATTTAGAATCTAATATTTGTCACGTCATAAAATTTAATGAATCATAAAATAATAAATAGTACCTTTGACAATTTTTCTTATCATTTTTCATAAAAAAAAATTTCAGATTCTAATTACATTATTTTTTTGGTCAAGACATTATTTATTTCTTTATTAAAATATTTAACGATTTAATTTTTTTTAATTAGCAATGAATATTACCATACAAAAATAAATAATTTTTTTTAAAACATAATCCTAAAATTTAATAAATAAAACATTCAATTTTTTTGTTAGCTGAAATTTACTTTTACTGTAAATTTAAACTTGCACCTCCGTATTTTGATGTTTCTGAACCGCTGTCAAATGAGCTGAATGACCTGATTTAATGGAATTACTAGTAATCAGTTTTTAATCATAATAGAGTTTAGTTAATTTTATGAGATGGTAATTTAGGACTTAGGAGATGCCAGGGAGAAAGAACTGGAAAGCAAGTAAAAGAGCAACATTGCCAGCTATTTACAACAAGAAACATGGCCCGTGGGATCATATATAAGAAACAGACGGCCAGGATTGAACGATAAGCAATTTGCTTTTCATTCGATACATTTCCGAACCTTCTCTTTTTAAAACAACAGGCGCGGGCAGTAGCTTAACCCACAATACAAAACCAACAAACAAACATTCCTTCATTTCATATCTCAATTGAATTTCATTTCTCAGAAAATCAACAATGGCAGAATCTGAAGATATTCAACCTTTGGTTTGCGATAACGGAACCGGAATGGTTAAGGTATATCAATCAATCAACGGATCTTCTTCTTCTTCGTCTTCGTCGTCGTCTTCAATTGTTTATTGATCTGACTAACTTCAATCGATTTGATTTGTTGTTGTTGTTGTAGGCTGGTTTTGCAGGTGATGATGCACCTAGGGCAGTGTTCCCTAGCATTGTAGGTCGTCCACGGCACACTGGTGTAATGGTTGGGATGGGACAAAAAGATGCATACGTTGGTGATGAAGCGCAATCCAAAAGAGGTATTTTGACTTTGAAATATCCGATTGAGCATGGGATTGTTAGTAATTGGGATGATATGGAGAAGATCTGGCATCACACTTTCTACAATGAACTTCGTGTTGCTCCTGAAGAACATCCTGTTCTTCTCACTGAAGCTCCGCTTAACCCTAAGGCTAATCGGGAGAAAATGACTCAGATCATGTTTGAAACGTTCAATACTCCGGCTATGTATGTTGCTATTCAGGCTGTGCTTTCTCTTTACGCTAGTGGCCGTACAACTGGTAATTTGCTTCACTTTTCATGTTGCGAATGCATGTATAGTTGTTGTTATATTCTAATCTTGTAATGTTCGTTACATCGGAAATTTTGTATGAATCGTGGCCGATCATTGAAATGATAATAATTTTATAAAAATTGAAATGATTGAAATAATGGATGTATATGTTTTTGAAGGCGTAGCCATGATTAAGAATATGGTTTGTGATTGAAATGAGTTCATGTGGTTTTCTATGTTTTTGTTTTGTGTGTAGGTATTGTTTTGGATTCTGGGGATGGTGTTAGTCACACGGTTCCAATTTACGAGGGTTATGCACTTCCACATGCAATCCTTCGATTGGATCTTGCAGGGCGTGATTTAACTGATGGTTTGATGAAGATTTTAACTGAGCGTGGCTACACTTTCACCACTTCAGCAGAGCGGGAAATTGTGAGGGATATGAAGGAGAAGTTGGCTTATATTGCTCTTGATTATGAGCAGGAATTGGAAACTGCAAAGACTAGCTCAGCTGTTGAGAAGACCTATGAGTTACCTGATGGACAGGTGATCACAATTGGCGCTGAAAGATTCCGATGCCCTGAAGTTTTGTTCCAGCCATCGATGATTGGGATGGAATCTCCTGGTATCCATGAGACTACCTTTAACTCAATTATGAAGTGTGATGTCGACATTAGGAAGGATCTCTATGGTAACATTGTCTTGAGTGGTGGTTCCACAATGTTCCCTGGTATTGCTGATAGGATGAGCAAGGAAATTACAGCATTGGCCCCTAGTAGCATGAAAATCAAGGTTGTAGCACCACCAGAGAGGAAGTACAGTGTCTGGATCGGAGGCTCCATTTTGGCATCCCTCAGCACTTTCCAACAGGTAAAGTTGATGGATTTTGAAATGATAATTCAGAAAATAAATAACGACATTTCATTAATAAGTACAAGTTATAAAATGTATTTACTAAGGCTTAATCGAGTCATTTCTAATGTGTTCCTTTCTGAAATGTTTACTTTTCCTTGTGTAGATGTGGATCGCGAAGGCAGAATATGATGAATCTGGGCCATCAATAGTACACAGGAAATGCTTCTAAGTTCAAGTAATGGAGCATGAGAGCTGGATCAAGGAAATTACAATATATACATTGTACTAAAGAAATACCATCTAGTTGGTATAGGAAACGATTTCCTATTCATATACTATTTCTATTATCAAGTTTCTTTGTGTTTTCCTTTCTTGATATGGTGGGATATAAGAGCATGAAGACTAGCAAGATATGTGAGATTCGATTTTCCCCTCATTTTGTTGCAGAGATGTGTATTGTTACTGATTTTGGTCTTTTTGGTCAAGTGTTCTTATTGGCCTAGTGGTATGTGTTTTATTTATAATTCTATATAAACCAAAAAAGTCATTGGTAATCACTTTCCAATCTTCTATCTTGATAATTTATGACGCCTTACAATTCATATGCCAACTTGGTAAACAGGAGAGATAGAGAAAGAAGATTTTTCAAATCTCTCTTAAAATTTATTTACATTTCCCGACTTATTGATTTGTTTGCCAATATACTATAGAAGGTAAACTGAGTTAAAAAATAACTTCGCTTAAGCCTTTAGCACGGCAAGATTCAAAATTATTGAAGCAAATATTATCGTCATTTGGATGCAATCAACGGAGTTCCGTTTGAATATCCAAATTTTTAAGATTGTGGTTCTGACCATTTGCTTAACGCACAATCTTTTAAATGGACCAACACCTTTATGAAAACCAAGTACAGCGCCCGAGTCTCCAATGTTGGCGAGGTATAGCGTCCCTCTCCTTATAAAACAAATCAGACCGAACTCCCTATACCTATCTCTGGCTTTACATAATCATTATAAGGCCTTCCAGCAAACTCAATAAACCCTGCCTCTGATTCAGAAACAACTTGCCTCATAATATCTTCAGACATATTATTATTATTCTGCTGAATATGGCCTGCATATATCAGTTCATTTCCTCATCAAGCTTCCATTATATTCCATACATATATCAGTGTCATACACATGAAAATATAACAACAGGCTAGTGTTACATGTCAGATATTTTATTTTTACTATATGCTTAAAGAAAATATTTTCCATCTTCTCAACTCTAGGAGATCTAAATAACAAGACGCATACATGAAAACAAGCAAAATGAAAAATGTAGAAAATGAAAACAGAATCAATTAAATGAAGAAGCAGAAATGTTTTTAAATTAAGGCAGAAGCATAATCATTGTCTCACTTACAACAGAACTGAGTAAGCAAACAGACTGTGTGTTGTGTCACACATTCTTATTATGATAGAAATGTGTAAACTCTGACGGTAGATCTGCATAATCATTGCAAGTGTAAGACTTGATCTCCGGCCTCACACCAATTGGCCTTTTGTCCAAAAATACAACAATCACAGTGATATCGTCATGATAAAACGGTCTAATTCTCTCATGTGCACAACCAAAATCTCCACTAACACCACTTCCCTTCGGAATCTCTATAACGTCACTGTATTTTTTCCCTTTTTTATTAGCACCCTTCTCTATAGCAACCATGACAAGTATTTTAGCAACATTATCTCGTGGATTGGTGTTAACAATTCTAGCAGCAAGCTCATTTGACATCAATTTCCAAAATCCGCTAGATCCAAATATAACGAAACGATCAGTGTCTTTTAAGACTCTTGAATAAACTTCTGGTTCTGATGTTAGCCAAGGTCTTGTAAAAGCTGAAACAACTTGTTCTCCCATTGGGATTTTGAACGTTCTCCTTTGAGTAAACGGCACCTTCTTCATGTATGCATATCCTATACATCTGCTTGTTTGGATTAAGCCTTTCATAGTCCATATTTGACCTTTGCAAATATGAGAATGCGCCTCATCGCGTAATTCATTTAGTTCGTAAATAAGATTATCATCTGGATGCCATGTACGTAGTTCTTTTTTAATATCCGAATTTTCACAACTGTGAACTCTGACCATTTGCTTCACACACAATCTCTTAAAAGGACCGACACCTTTCCGAGAACCAAGTACAGCACGCGAGTCTCCAACATTGGCAACATATAATGTCCCTCGCCATATAAAACAAATCAAACAACCTGAACTAACTAAACCTATCTGTTGCTGATGTTGATGCTCAAAACTACTTCTAGCAAACTCCATAAACCTGTTTTCGATTTCCTCAACAACTTCCCTCAAAATAGTCACAGTCATATTGTTATCATTCTCCGTAATACGCCCTGCAATTTATAACCATTGTAATGATACTAAGAAAATAACACACACTCACTCATGAATGAAAATGCAAACAAGAAAGAAACAAAGAATGAAAGAAGACTCACTCAATAGAGCCTTAAACATGTGTTTACGGATATAGATGGCCGCGGTGTCGCCTTTAAAGCCATCATAAATTCCAACGAAGAGTGCATCATGGCCAACATCAACATGGCTGTGATCTTCCATATCCTTATTTGACTGAACTGCAGCCATGGAAAATTCGCCACAGTAATGCCTATCCAGTCTCATCGATCTCGCGAAAGGGTCATTATTAAACGTTTCACTGGTAACGCGATAAATCTTGTAAGGGATCGGGATCCCAAAAAGTGTATATTTTAGAAACAGACTCATGATATTGTGTTTTCACATTCTGAAGACAAGAAAGTGTGATTAGAGAATGAGTGAAGGAGAAAGCAAGAGGTTAAATGAGTGGTGAGTTTGTGGAAATACAAATCTGAATCTGGTTGAATGATTCATAGTATTCAAATGTCATGATTTATAGTATTTCTCTTAAATAATTTTTTATATAGTCAATTTTTTTTATAACGAATTGTGTACCAAATTGTATCTAATAATAGATAAATCATATTTATTTTATACATGCAACAAAGTTTATAATATTTAGAAAACTCTTTAATAGCCTCTGATTTAAAGCCATCGCCAAACGAGTCTGTCGCACCAGGCAATACGATGGAAACACACGCATGGTCGAACTGGTACGCTAAGTGAGCTCAGTTCCGCTCTGGACAATATATAATACACCAGCTAACATTAAAATGAATCAAACATGGTCGCTTGACGAGCTCAGTTTTGTCGCAAGGCGAGATTAAGAAGAAGCAATAAGCTATATTTGCAATTCTTATTTTGGTAATAAATAAACAATATCAAAATGTTAACAATGCAATGTTTCATTCAACAGAACTGAGTAATCATTGTCACACTTACAACAGAACTGTGTATTTTGTCACACATTCGTATTATTATTATTAAAGAAATGTGTAAACTCTGATGGACTAGGGGCGAAATCACTGCAAGAATAACATCTGATCTCCGGCCTCACACCACTTGGACTTTTGTCGAAAAACACAACAATCACAGTCATATCATCATGATAAATCGGTCTAGATCTGCGAGGTTCCAAATCCCATTGCCCGCTAACTCCTTCTCCCTTAGGAAGTCCGACAATGTCACGGTATTTGTTTCCCTTTTTCTTAGCTCCCTTCTCTACAGCAATTATGGCTAGTCTCTTTGCGATATCATCTCGTGGACTGCTGATAACAATTCTAGCAGCAAGCTCATTTGACATCAGTTTCCAAAATCCACTAGATCCAAATATAATGAATCTATCGGTGTCTTTTAAGACTCTTGAATAAACTTCTGGTTCTGATGTTAGCACAGCTCTTGTAAAACGTGAAACCACTCGCTCGTGCATCGGGATTCTGAATGATGTGCCCACAGTAAATGGTGCCTTCTTCATGTATGCAGCTCCTATACATCTGCTTGTCTCGATTAAGCCTTTAACAGTCCACGATGGATCTTTGTTAGTATACCACTCATGTGAAGGGTGCGCTTGAATATCAGTTATAGGGCGCACTTTAGTAAATTCACAAATATAATTATCATCTGGATGCATTGCACGGAGTTCATTTCGAATATCTGGATTTTCACAACTGTGATCTCTAACCATTTGCATCACGCGCAATCTTTTATACCTATCTCCCTTTATAGAACCAAGTACAGCGCGCGAGTTTCCAACATTGGCAAGATACAGTACGCCTTCCCATATAATACAAATCAAACAACCTGAACTAGCTAAACCCATATTTACCCGTTCCCGCTGTTGAATTAGAAAGTATTTAGTTCTAGCAAAGTGATGAAATCCTTCTTCGATATCCTCAACAACTTCCCTCAAAATATTCACAGTCATCTGGTTATCATTCAGCCGAATACGACCTGCAATTTATAACCAGTTTATTTTCTCATCAAACTTCATGACAATATATACTACATGTCAGACAGACCAAAAGTACATAAAAATTATTCGCAATATAGCACCACAAGCGCAAGAAAACATTTTCCATCTTCTCAGTTCTTTGATATACAATCGCATAATTCCATATCCACATTCAAAGACAGTCACATCATAATATATACTACATGTCAGATAATATAGCACCACAAGCACAAGAAAACATTTTCCATCTTCTCAGCGCTTTGATATGCAATCACATAATTCTTAAAAATTTCAATTCCATATCCACATTCAAAGAACAGTCACATCACAATATATACATACACTCACCTAACTGAAAATGCAAACAAGAAAGAAACAAAGAATGAAAGAAAACTCACTCAATAGGGCCCTAAAGATGCGGCCACGGATATAGGTAGAAGTTTCGCTGCCTTTAAAGCCATCATAAATTCCAACAAAGAGTGCATCATGGCCAACATCAACTTGGTTGTGATCTTCCATATCCTTATTTGACTGAACTGAAGCCATGGAGAATTCGCCACTGCAATGCCTTTCAAGATTCACCGACTTCGCTAAAGGGTCAGAATTAAACGTTTCAGTGCTAACTGGATAAGTTTTCTGGAAAGGGAACGGGATCCCAAAAAGTTTATATTTTAGAAACTGCTTCATGATCTTGTGTTTTCACTTTCTGAAGAGATGAAAGTGTGATTAGAGAAAAAAGATTGAAGGAGAAAGGAAGAGGGTGAATGAGTGGTGAGTGTGTTGAATGATTGAAGGAGAAAGGAAGAGGGTGAATGAGTGGTGAGTGTGTTGAATGATTGAAGGATGGTCGATTACTAGGCTACTAGAATGTATTTATATAACTGAAAATCAAATAATATGGTAACAGAAAATGACAAGTCTCAACAGAAATATATAACTGAATTTAACCAACTCTTCTTTAATATAACAACTCTCAACAGAAATATATAACTGAATTTAACTAACTCTGTTTTAAAATAACAAGTCTCAACAGAAATATATGCTGTCTTTAGATAGCTTATAAGTGATAAGTAATAAGTAGTTAAGAATGTGAGGTTGTTGCCAATCCAAGCTCTTGCTTGGGTCGCAAGCTAGAGATAACCCCATCAACGAGACCTCTTTGATTCTATCAATCGACCCAAATATAGCACAATCTCGGAAATAGCAAACCTTGTCCTGAAGTTAAATGATATCAAACCTGTCATTTGACGAGATTTTGATATGGCCTTAGGGTCAGCACCGGTTTGAGGGACCTAGAGAGGAGGTGACCTCCGTAGCCATAGCCAACGTTGTATCTACTAGTTAGTTTATTTGGTGCACCATCTGTTTTATAACAATTTGTCTGGTGCACCAAATTGTATCTACTAGTTAGTTTATTTCTCATGAAGTTCAATCTTCTAAGGACAATTTATTGACTCAAAGGCAAGCTTTTACTATACAGAAAATCCTAATAGAAAGCTTTTACAATTTGTTGGGGAAAAAACTCTTTAATAGCTCCTGATTTCAAAGCCATCGCCAAACGAGCATGTCGCACTAGTCAATGCAATATAAACACGCGCATGAATCAACAGAACTGAGTAATCATTGTTACATTTACAATAGAACTGAGTAAATGAACAAACTGTGGTATCTTATACATGTTATGTGTCACACATTCATACTATTATAGAAATATATAAATTCTGATGGTAGATCTGCATTATCATTGCAAGTGTAAGACTTGATCTCTGGCTTCACACCATTATGCCTTTTGTCGAAAAATACAACAATCACAGTTATATCATCATGATAAAGAGGTCTCGATCTGTCAGGTACCATATCCCAATTCCCACTAGCACAATCTCCCTTAGGAAGCTCTACAATGTCACTGTATTTGCTTTCCCTCTTACTAGCCCCCTTCTCTATAGCAATTATGGCTAGTCTTTTCGCGATGCTATCTCGTGGACTGGTGTGAACAACTCTAGCAGCAAGCTCATTTGACATCAATTTCCAAAACCCACTAGATCCAAATATAATGAATATATCATTGTCTTTTAAGACTCTTGAATAAACATCTGGTTCTGATCTTAGCACAGGTCTCGTAAAAGCTGAATCCACTCGTTCCCGCATTGGGATTTGGAACGATCTCGTCCTAGTAAACGGAACCTTCTTCATGTAGGCATATCCTATACATCTGCTTGTCTCGATTAACCCTTTGATAGTCCATGACGGGTCTTTGTTAGCATGATAATTAGCATTTGGATGGTACATTTCAGTAAATTCGTAAATAAGATTATCATCTGGATGCAATGTGCGGAGTTCTTCTTGAATATCTGAATTATCACAATTGTGATCTCTAACCATTTGCTTCACACGCAACCTTTTAAATGGACCAATATCCTTCTTAGAAAAGATTGCATCATGGCTAACTTCAACATGGCTGTGATCTTCCATATCGTTATTTGACTGAACCGCTGCCATGGAGAATTCACCATGGTAATGCCTTTCCAGTCTCGTCGACCTCGCTAAAGGGTCAGCATTAAACGTTTCAGTGTTGACACGATAAATTTTGTAAGGGACTGAGACCCCGAAAAGTAGATATTTTAGAAACAGCCCCATGATACTGTGTTTTCACTTTCTGAAGACAGGAAAGTTTGATAAGAGAGAAAAGATTGAAGGAGAAAGGAAGAGGGTGAATGAGTGGTGAGTGTGTGTGTGTTGAATGATTGAATGAATGTTGATTACTAACTATGGTAACAGAAAATATGGTAATAGAAAATGTTAAGTCTCAACAGAAATATATAACTGAATTTAACTAACTCTGTTGTAAAATAACCGAATTGATAAGTACTTAAGAATGTGAAGTTGTTGTTTCCATAGTGAGCATAAGAACTGTTAGAATTTTAAATGTTGCTCGTAATCCATCAAAAGGCCATATTAGTTCAGAATACCACTCTAATACTTTTGAAAGAAATTATTTCGATTTATCCCACTCTTGCTCATTTGTTCTTTAAACTTAATGTATAATGTTTCTATGCAATAAATATGCTATTAATTTAATTGATCTGGACACTTTTTTACCATTGATTCAGACACAAGGTATAATTATAAAGGTGAAAATAAATGATCAAAATAAAAGACAATAGGATGATATTAAACGATGTGTGATGTTACAGTCTCAGTTTCAGCTCTCTTTTTCAAAATTAGGCAAAGCGCCTCAAGTTTATTTCCTATATACAATTCTAGACTTATTATGCTAAAGTCGAACGAATAGTCACTGGTTCAGGATCATACAAAAAGTGAAAATTGGAACGGAGAGCCGTGTCATAGAAGCTTCTGAAGGAATTGATCCTTGGCGCTGAGGTGATCGCATTCGGCATCACAGACATATCTATATCTGGTGTGAGATATTGTATCGAACTCTAGTATATTCGAATGGTAGCTTCTTGGTTCGACAGGATTAAGCATGAAGTCGAAGGTTGTTTACATGCTTGTGTCGAAGATGCTAGGGTTGTTAGCATGTTAAATTAGGTTTTAGTGTTTAAACCCTAATTAGTTAAGTTAGCTTGTTTATTAAGTTGGCTTGTGTAATGGGCCTTGTGGAAAAAGCCCATTAGTTAGTGTGTTAGGTTTTATTATAAATAGCATACTAGTCTCTCATCATTGTACAAAACAAATTCTAATTTAGGGTGAGAGAGGTTATTTGTTATTCTTGTAAACTTGTAATCTTGTTTTCTAAGAGAAAGTAAAAGAATAGCAGTTATAACCAATTCTTGTGTTCTTCTTCTTCCTTGTTCTTTATTCATCCTTTGTTTTATACTTTGTTCTTGGGCATTGAATTCACAACAAATTGGTGCGGTGAGCGTGGAGAAGATGCCTTCAACAAAGTATGAGATTGAAAAGTTCACCGGAGTGAATGATTTCGGTCTGTGGCGCTTGAAGATGAAAGCCCTACTGGTTCAGCAGGGTTTTTTGGAAGTTTTGAAGGGAGAGGCAGCCATGAATGCTGAATTAACGGCAGCGGAGAAGACGACTATGATCGAGAAAGCACACAGCGCAATTTTGTTGAGCCTTGGTGATAAGGTTCTCCGACAGGTATCAAAGGAGACGACGACATCAGGATTATGAGTGAAACTAGAAAGTTTGTACATGACCAAATCGCTGGTAAATTGACTCTACCTGAAGCAAGCTTTGTATTCATTCAAGATGATTGAAGATAAAGTGTTGGTTGAGCAGTTGGATATGTTCTACAAGCTGATTCTTGATCTTGAAAATATTGATGTGAAGATAGATGATGAAGATCAAGCGCTGTTACTATTGTGCGCTTTGCCTCGAACACATGCTCACTTCAAAGAAACTCTCATGTATGGATGGGAGTCTCTGACCTTTGAAGAAGTTCAATCAGACCTGTATTCTAAGGACTTGAACGAACGAAAGGAGCATAAACCTTCGACTGTTGGTGAAGGTTTGGCCGTTAAAGGAAAATTCTTGCAAAAGGAGGGTAAGTTCGATAAGAAGAAGGGCAAAAGCCAGTCGAAGTCTTACAGTGACGAAGCATCTGGAATTCGATGCTATCATTGTAAGAAGGAGGGTCACACAAGAAAGGTGTGCCTTGAACGACTGAAAGATCATGGAGGTAAGGATAATGGCAATGGAGCCATTGTTCAAGATGATTTCGAATCATCTTACGTCCTTGTGGTTTCGAGCAGTGACTCTAGGAAGGAGTGGATTATGGATTCAAGTTGCAACTGACACATGACTCCAAACAAAGACTTGTTCGAGGAATTATGTGATCAAGATGGTGGATCAGTACTGTTGGGAAACAAGAAAGCTGGCAAGATTGCAGGTGTTGGATCTGTGAGATTCAAGCTCCACGATGAGTCAATAAGGTCGTTGACTGAAGTCAGGTATGTTCCTGATTTGAAGAGAAATCTACTTTCTCTTGGTGAATTTGACAAGAAAGGATATGTTTTCCAAGGAGAGAAAATTATTCTAAGAGTCATGAAGGGGTCGAAGGAAGTCTTGAGAGGCGTGAAGAAACAAGGCTTGTATACCCTCGAGGCTGAAATTGTAAGTGGTTTGACAAATGTTGTATCCACGAAACTATTGTCGAAGATAGAAATCTGGCACATGAGATTGGGTCATGTCAGTGAAAGGGGTCTGGTCGAATTAGGGAAACAAAATCTGCTTGGTGGAGACAAAGTCGAAAAGCTGAAGTTTTATGAACCCTCTGTACTTGGAAAATCTTGCAGAGTGAAGTTCAACAAAGGCAAACAAAGAACACATGGATCCCTTGATTACATCCATCCTGATCTTTGGGGGTCTGCAAGGTGTCCATCACATTCAAGAGCAAGATATTTTCTATCCATAGTTGATGATTATTCCAGGAAGTTATGGGTATTCATCCAGAAGACTAAGGATGAAACTTTTGAGAATTTCAAAAGTTGGAAGACTCTGGTCGAAAATCAAACTGGCAGGAAGGTCAAGAGGCTGAGAACCGATAATGGCCTTGAATTTTGCAATGAGGCGTTCGACAGTTGTTGTGCTGCCTCTGGTATTGCGAGGCATAGAACTACTGCATGTACTCCACAACAAAATGGTTTGGCTGAAAGGTTTAATCGAACTATTTTGGAGAGAGTCAGATGCTTGTTGACTAGTGCTGGATTAAATAAGGTGTTATGGGATGAGGCTGTTTCGACAGCAACATATCTGATAAACAGTTGTCCTTCGACAACGTTAGATATGAAGACACCTGAAGAAGTTTGGTCGGGACATCCACCAGATCTCGACAAACTGAGAGTATTTGGCTGTGTAGCCTATGCTCATATTAGGCAAGACAAGGTCGAACCTAGAGCTCTTAAATGAATATTCATGGGATACCCTGAAGGAGTCAAAGCTTATAGGCTATGGGGCCTAGAGCCAGGTCACAGGAGGTGTATCACCAGCCGAGATGTAGTTTTCAATGAAGCTGAGATGACTTTCAAGAAAACTGGTGATGATGATGGTCGAAGTGCAGAAGAGCTGGAACAGGTAGAGATTCCTGTTAAGGTGGAGCAAGTTGATGCTGAATTGCATATTCTAGATGAAGACGAGGCATAAGATGCTGAGGAAGTTGAGAAAACTGTCAATGACTACCTATTGTTGAGAGATAGGTCGGGAAGAGTCATCAAGCCACCTCAGAGACTTGGATATGTAGATCTTATAGCTTATGCCGTAATCTCTGCAAGTGAGGTTCTAGATGAAGAACCTAGAGACTATAAGGAAGTTATGAGGAGTCAGAATAAGACTGAAGAGCTGAAGGCCATGAATGATGAGATGAAATCTCTTCATGATAATCACACTTGGGAAATGATCAAGAAACCTGCTGGGGTTTGGTTAATCAGCTGTAAATGGATTTTCAAAGTTAAGGAAGGAATTGAAGGTGTGACGTCGAAAAGATACAAGGCAAGGTTAGTTGCAAGGGGTTTTAGTCACAAAGAAGGTGTCGACTTTAATGATGTGTTTTCTCCTGTTGTGAAGCATAGATCCATTCGAATGTTGCTTGCCATGGTGGCACAGTTTGACCTAGAACTGGAACAGATGGATGTGAAGAATGCGTTCTTGTATGGTGATCTAGATGAAACGATCCTGATAAGGCAACCTGAAGGGAATGTCGAAAAGGGGAAGGAAGATTATGTGTGCAAGCTAAAGAGATCTTTATATGGGCTGAAACAATCTCCTCGACAGTGGAATAGGAGATTCGACAAGTTCATGGCACGCATAAGTTTCATTATAAGTCAGTTCGACCACTGTGTCTACTTCAGATTTTGACCTGGTAATTCATTTGTCATTTTGTTGCTTTATGTGGATGATATTCTCATAGCAAGCAACAACGTCGAAGATGTAAAGAGGGTGAAGTCTGAACTCAATAAGGAGTTCGATATGAAGGATCTGGGAGCTACTACCAGGATTCTTGGAATTGACATTTGAAGAGATAGAAAGAAGTCGAAGTGATGCTTATCTCAAGAGGCATATATACGAAAGATTCTCGAAAGGTTTGGTATGTCAAATTCGAAGCCAGTTGTGACTCCGATAAACCCTCAATTCAACCTGAGTATTGATCAGTGTCCCAGTACTGATGTCGAAAGAGCCTATATGAACAACATCCCATATGCTAATATAGTTGGTTCTTTGATGTATGCTACGGTCTGTACTAGACCTGACATAGCATATGCAGTAAGTCTTGTAAGCAGGTACATGGCGAATCCTTGAAAGGCTCACTGACAAGCATTGAAGTGGATTTTAAGGTACATAAATGGGTCTCTAAACAGGGTCCTAATTTATGGTGGAGCCTTGGGTGAAGATAGTAAAGCAGTAATCAAAGGATATGTCGACTCTGATTATGCAGGTTGTATGGATTCTAGAAAGTCTATTTCTGGATATGTTTTCACCATGTTTGGCACATCAATTAGTTGGAAAGCAACACTTCAAAAGGTTGTTGCTCTATCAACCACTAAAGCGGAGTATATTGCCCTAACTGAAGCTGTGAAAGAAGCATTGTGGCTTGAAGGTTTTGCTAAAGAGCTGAAACTTCAAGGTAAAGGTATCACTGTTAAATGTGATAGTCAAAGTGCAATACACCTGTCGAAGAACTCAGCCTATCATGAGAGAACTAATCACATTGATGTGAGGCTGCATTTCGTCAGAGGAGTAATCGAGCGTGGAGAAGTCTAAGTGCTGAATGTTTTGACTGAGGACAATGCTGCTGATATGATCACAAAAACATTGCCAAGTTGCAAATTTTCCACTATATGTAGTTGAAAAGCTGCATGAAGAAAGCTATTTTGTTCCCTTGACGTTGTAGAGTTAGGTCCAAGGTGGAGATTTGTGAGATATTGGATCGAACTCTAGTATAATCGAAGGGTAGCTTCTTGGTTCGACAGGAGTAAGCATGAAGCCGAAGGTTGTTCACATGCTTGTGTCGAAGATGCTAAGGTTGTTAGCATGTTAAATTAGGTTTTAGTGTTTAAGCACTAATTTGTTAAGTTAGCTTGTTTATTAAGTTGACTTGTGTAATGGGCCTTGTAGAAAAAGTCCATTAGTTAGTATGTTAGGTTTTATTATAAATAGCATACTAGTCTCTTATCATTGTACATAGCAAATCCTAATTTAGGGTGAGAGAGGTTATTTGTTATTTTTGTAAAGTTGTAATCTTGTTTTCTAAGAAAAAGTAAAAGAATAGCAGTTATAATCAATTTTTGTGTTCTTCTTCTCCCTTGTTCTTTATTCATCCCTTATTTTATACTTTGTTCTTGGGTATTGAGTTCACAACATCTGGAATTTTGTCGAGAAATACAACAGTCACAGAGATACCATCATGATAACTCCGTCTTGTTCTTTCAACAAAAGGAGTTGGATCATTACTAAATATCATCACGGAATGGATACTTAAGAGAATTCACCGAATGAATGCTTAAGTAGTTTCCTTGACCACCCTAAAGGATTGGCACGAAACTCTTTAATGCCAACATCATCAACCATGTTAATTGTGTTTTTGCTTGAGCAAGCACATAGTACATTTTGAATGGACAGAAACGTGATCTTGTGTTTTCACTTGTTTTTGGGGAGAAGAAAAATATTAAAGGGTAGTGTCTTTATATATTTATAACTATACATCGATCTTGAAAAAAGGAAGAGGTTAAATAAGTGCTGATTTTGTGGAAATACAAATCTGAATCTGGTTGAATGAATCAAAATGGAAATACAAACTTCATGTAAAAAAAAGAAAATGAGTGACGGTTGAAGAAAGCTTATGTATTGCAATGAGATTTTAAAAGATATATTCAAATGCAATGATTTATAGTATTTTATAATGATTTGTGTGTACCAAATACAATATTATCGACTTCCTTTATAGCTATTTGTATGTTGTATCAAATTGTATCTAATAATGAATTAATCGTCTTCACGAAATATCGTTATTTATTTTATACATGTAACATATAGTTTATAATAATTAAAAAATAAAGTGAAGTATTTTGAACATGATAACTTAAATACACGACCCTGCAATTTTAGTTTTTTAAAAAAATTTCTTCAATAAATGATTCTCACAAACTTTTTCGTTTCTAACATTAGTCATTCCCTTTAGTTTCTACTAACAAGACTGATGTGACACACTACGTGGAAGACAGCTTGGCAAAAATCTAAAAACGTTTGAAATTGCGGGGGTTTTAAACCTCCTCTAAACTAACCAAGAAAATAACAAAAATATTAGTTCTGAACTTTTCTCAAACACCTTACAAGCAAGTTTGCCAACACATAAGTTTCGTCTCTCTCTATCCCTTACATTTAGAGACAAGTAATATATTTAACCAAAAAAACATTATCGTAAAATTTGGCAACACATATGCATCTTTTCACAGTGGCATGGCTTTGAAGAAGTTCAAGAAAGATAGTAACAAGACTGTTCATTAAACATGTGTTTGCGTGCGCGCTGTTTGGATTTGAAAATTATGTTTTATTTTATTTTTTTAGGATGGAAATTTGGCCAAAATTACTGATAGATGCTTTTCATAAAATTACTGATAGATGCGTTTGGCCAAAATTTTCTATACAAAGAGCCAGATTCTATATATTTGCAGCTTCATGAGGCTAAATACAATCCTAATGAAGACACCTATGCGCTACTCATAAACGCCTATTGTATGTCTGGGAGGCTTCAAAATGCTGAAGCAGTCTTCAAAATGCGTAACTATTGTCTTCCTTCAAGTGTCGTGGTTTAAAATGCTTAGATAAATAAATTAATGAAAGGATGGAACTTGAGAAAGCAGAAGAGTTTTTTTTAGAATGAAGAGAGATGGTTGCAAGCTATCGACCGAAAGTTATACAATGTTGATAAATTTATATGGCAAAGTAAGCTCTTAACAGTTATTTCTAGATCATAATTATGCTAATTGTATTGAAAATTGAGTTTTGTTATGCAGGCTGGTAACTCCTATATAGCCTTGAAAGTCTTTGATGAAATGCTAAGCCAAAAGTGTAAACCTAATATTTGCATATATACTGCTCTAGTGAATGTGTTTGCCAGAGGGGGATTATGTGAGAAAGCAGAAGAAATGTTTGAGCAGATGCAAGAAGCTGGACTTGAGCCTGATGTATATGCTTATAATGCACGTATGGAAGCTTACAGGTTGTTATTAAAAGATGGTATAACAAAAGTTCAAAATCAAGATTTTTGTTTTTTTGGGTTAGTTTAGAGGAGGTTTAAAATTCCCACAACGTGTTCCACGTGGCGTGCCACGTCAGACACCGTTAGTGGAAACTAATGGGAGGGACCAATGTTAGAGACAGAAAAGTTTGTGAGGATTATTCATTAAAGAAAAATTTTAGAGAGACTAAAATTGCAGGGTCGCAATATTTATAGGGACTAAAAACGTATTTAACCCTAAATTATATGTCTTAGAAGTTAATAAGTAAATGTTTTTTTGATTTATTTCTGCACTACTTGCTACACCTCTTTGTATCTTGGTCCTCTATGTCATAAGATTATTCCAAATATAAGTACAAAATTCAGAGGTTGATCTTCTATTAAAGATAAACACATTTCTTTCATTAGTTTTATCAAAAATTAAACCTTTTTTTTCTTCGAGATTTCCCATCAAATATTTAAGTACCCTATAGACTGCCTCAAGATGTTCCTCAAAAGAAAAATGCATAAACTGACTTACTACACTAATTGAGAAAGCAATATCAGGTGAGGTGTGTGACAAATCTCTGGTATCTTCTAATATCAACAAGAACACTACCTTCTTCCTAAAGTTTAACACTATGATCCATAAGGGTATATGCTAGACGACATCCACTCATTCATGTTTGTTTCAATAAATCTAAAATGTATTTCTACTATGAAGCTACAATACCGTCCTTTGATAGAGAAACTTCTATACAAAGAAAATATCTCATGGATCCTAAGTCTTTGATTTCAAAGTCTACTGCTAATTTCTTTTGTACTCTTGCAACTTTAATTGTATCATCTCTAGCAAGGACAATATCATCAACATAAAGGCATCGAACTTCCCATTATGGGAAAACTTTGAGAACAAGGTGTGATCAGTCTGTCCTTGAATGTACCCTTGTTTCTTCATTGAATGAGTGCATTTTTAAACATACAAAGCCCCCTCTGTAATATTAGGGTTAAATATACATAGCCCCATCTGTAATATTAGCGAGATTTGTTTTTAGCCTCTGGTAATTTTTTTTTTTAAAACACCCCTCACAATCTCAAGATTCTCTAGCTATAGCCCCTATTGAGCCCAGATTCCATTTTTTAATGACTTACAGGTGGATTTTAATTTAAAATTTAAAAGCCACGTGGAATTCCTTAATTAATTTTTTTTATATTATGGAATATTATTTATTTTTCACGTTTATATTAATTTTTTTTATAAATTCTGAAATTATTTTTATTAATATTTATTTATGAAAATCTATTTACAAATTAATTATTTTTTATGAATTATTATTTTAATGCATCAAAATATTACATTGGACCTAAAGCCCACATTATATTACTACAGCCCAACACCTCAACATCCAGTATAAAAATAAATTTTATAAACACTTTCATTTTGCTTTATGCTTTCAATGTGAGACTTTAGTTTTATGCTTTCTTAAAACATGCTACCAAAACCAAACATTATCTTCAACAGCAACCTTACATATTCAGCAGCAAAAACACTACACTCATTTAAGTTGTAGTTACATGAGACATAATGCCAACAAAAACAAATTACAAGTTGTAGTTGTACCCAATAATATAACAAGAGAATCTGAGTATTACGAGGGCGATTTAAAAAAAATCTTTTACAGGGGGCTAAAGAGAATCTCGCTAATATTACGAGGGGGATTTGTATATTTAACCCTAAGAATTATTTAGGTTGCATACATTTGATCCAAATTTATTTTCAAAGCCAAGGGGAATGTCCATATATACTTCTTCTTTTAGATAGCCATTGAGAAATGCGTTCATAACATCCAACTGATGTAGGGGCCAATCCATATTAGTAGCAAGAGATAAGAGAATTCTGACAGTGTTTAATTTTGCAACATGAGCAAATGTCTTTGAGTAGTCTATACCATAGTTCTGAGTAAATCCCTTAGCTTCCAAGCGAGCCTTGTACCTTTCAACTGACACATATGAATTATACTTCATAGTAAACATCCATTTGCATCCAATTGTCTTCTTGCCATATGGTAGTGTCGTAACACTCCAAGTTTTATTCTTTTCAATAACTTTTATCTCTTAATGTTCAACTTTGCCCCTTTTTTAGAAATTCTAGAGCAACTTATACACTTTTTGGAATTTCTACACAAGACAATTTTGAGGTGAATGCAGACAGAGATGAAGACAAATTTGAATATGATAGAACATTATACATAGGGTGTTTAGTGCAAGATCTAACAAGTTTTCTAATGGCTAATGATCATCTATATCAAGATACAAAATACGACTCTTAAAAACAGAGATAGACTTATCTTTCCTTTTCTTATGAGGTTGATCATTTCCCAAATCAGATTCTTGATAATGTTGAGATGTGCACTCATTCCTTTCTTTGTGGTGCTTTTCTTGTAAAAAGTAATGTTCTAGCAACCTCCAATAATGTCTATTTTTTTCTTTTGCTAACTCCATTTTTCAAAGAGTATTATGACATGAAATTTGATGCACAATTAATTTAACTTATCTGGACATTTTTCCACCATTGATTCAGACACACATACTTATTGTCTTCTTGCATCTATATTTTTCATTCGATCAAAACATCATGAGAGATTGCAATAAATTCTCAAAGGCTCTACAACTTTTTAAACTAATCCACTTTGAACACTTGATTTTTACATAAGCACTAACCAAAGCTTTGCCATCTACTATTCACATAGACATTCTATTATCTGTTCTGCCATAAAAATTCTATTATCTATTCTTCCATAAGATTTCTATTATCCGTTCTACTATAAACTATTTTCAATTTATCATATTCTTGCATATTTGTTCTTTCTACATTATGTATAATGTTTCCATGCAATACTAAGTATGCTAGCTATTTATTAAACTGATTTGGACATTTTTCCACCAATGACTTAGACACGCATACTTATCGTCTTCTTGTATCTATATTTATCATTGATCAAAACATCATGAGAGATTGTAATAAACTCTCAAAGGCTCTACAACTTTTTAAACTAATGACTTTGAACTCTTGGTTTAGCAAAAGCACTAACCAAAGCTTTGCCATCTAGTACTTACATAGACAATTTATTTTCTATTCTACCAAAAAATTTCTATTATTTTTTATGCGATAAAATTTCAATCATCTATTATGCTAGAAACTATTGTCAATTTATCCTATTCTTATGTATAATGTTTCCATGCTATACTAAGTATGCTAGCTATTAATTTAACTTATTTGATCATTTTTCCACCATTGATTCAGACACACATACTTATTGTTTCTTGCATCTTTATTTTTTATTCTAGCAAACCATCATGATAGATTGCAATAAATTGAAATAAATTGTCAAAGGCCTTACAACCTTTTAAACTTATGCACTTTGAACACTTTGTTTTGACAGTAGCACTAAGAAAATCTTTTCCATCTAGTACTCACATAGACATTTTATTATTTGTTCTGTCATAAAATTTCTATTATCTGCTCTGCCATAAAATTTCTATTAATTGTTCTGCTAGAAACTATTTTCCATTTATCCTATTCCTGCTCATTTGTTCTTTCTACGTTATGTATAATGTTTCCATGCAATACTTAGTATGCTAGCTATTAATTTAACTGATCTGGATATTTTTCCACCATTGATTCAGACACACATACTTATTGTCATCTTGCATCTATATTTTTCATTCGAACAAAACATCATGATAGATTGCAATAAATTGTTAAAGGCTCTATGAACTTTGAAAACTTGGTTTTGACAGAAGCACTAACCAAAGCTTTCCCATCTAGTAGTCAAATAGACATTCTATTAACTTTTTTTTCCATAAAAATTCTATCATCTTTTCTGCCATAAAATTTCTATTATCTGTTTTGCTAGAAACTATTTTCAATTTATCCTATTCTTGCTCATTTTGGTTCTTTCTACTTTATGTATAATGTTTCCATGCAATACTAAGTATGCTAGCTATTAGTTTTACTGATCTGGACATTTTTCCACCGTTGATTCAGATACACATACTTATTGTCTTCTTGCATGTATATTTTTCATTCGAGCAAAACATCATGATAAATTGCAATAAATTATTAAAGGCTCTATAACTTTTTAAACTAATGCACTTTGAACACTTTATTTTGAAAGAAACACTAACCAAAGCTTTGCCATCTAGTACTCAGATAGACATTCTATTATTTGTTCTTCCATAAAATTTCAATTATCTATTATGCCATAAAATTTCTATTATTTGTTCTACTAGAAACTATTTTCAATTTATCTTATTCTTGCACATTTGTTCTTTCTATTTTATGCATAATGTTTCCATGCAATACTAAGTATGCTTGCAATTAATTTAACTCATCTGGACATTTTTCCACCATTGAATAAGACACACACACACACTTATTGTCTTCTTGCATCAATATTTTTCATTCGAACAAAACATCATGATAGATTGCAATAAATTGTCAAAGGCTCTACAAATTTTTAAACTAATGCACTTTGAACACTTGGTTTTTATATAAGCATTACCCAAAGTTTTTCCATCTAGTTCTCACATAGACACTCTATTACATGTTCTGCCATAAAAAATTTATTATTTGTTGTGCCCTAAAATTTCAAGCAATAATAAGTATGCAAGCTATTAATTTCACTGACCATTCATTCAGACACACGTATAATTATAAAAGTGAAATTAATTATCAAAACCTAAGACAATTGAATGACTATTAGACCATGTGTCATGATACAGTTTTAGCTCTATTCTCCAAACTTTGGCAGAGCGCCACAAGTTTATTTCTTATATACAATTCTAGGCATATTAATTCATAGCATCATACTGAAAGTGAAAATTCGAACGAAGACCCGTGTCAAAGACGCTTTTGAAGGAATTGATCCTTGGAACTGAGGTGATCACATCTATATTTTTGTCGAGAAATACTACAGTCACAACGACATCATCTTGATAAACACACCTTCGACCCCTCGGAGCCGCCAAAAGCTCCCTATAGGTGATATTCTTTTTTCTTGCTGCAATCTCTTGAGCAATCCTCACAAGTCTCTTTGCAATTCCCTGCATTAAAAACCAAACAAGCCATACCATAAATAAACAAACCAAGAGCTAGCTAGCAAACACAATAAAAGGAAAAAGAAGTTACTAAAAAGGAGAAGCTCGTACTTTTCGTGGATTTGTAATTACAATTTAAGTCGTTTCCTTATTTGTCAGCAATTTCCAAAGTCCACTAGATCCAAATATGGTGAATTAATCACTGTCTCTTAAGACTCTTGAGTATATCTCAGGTTTTGCTGATAGAAAAGGTTGGGTAAAATCAGAAGGCACAAGGTCGGCTTCAAATATGCATTTCCAATACATCTGCTCAGCTTGCTTATGCCTGCAACATGCCACGCGTCTTTATGATACATCACAATATCTATATCATCTAGAAGCAATCTCGCGAGTTCTTCTTTTACATGCTTGTTAGCAACATTGTGATCTCTGACCAACTGCTGAACACACAGTATATCAAATGGACCCGAAGAACCCATTACAACACGAAATTCTCCAACGTTAGCGACATACAGTTTCCCATTCCATATAATACAAAACAAACAGCTAGAACTAGCTATAACTCGCTACGGCTCCCAGTGATGTAACTCGTCAGCATCAAGCATATACCTTTTCTACACTGCATCAACAATTTTCCTCAGAATTTCTTCAGACATATTGTTATCATTCTGATTAATATGATCTGTAACCATAAAAAACCAGAGAGCTAAGCTAACAAAAGAACTTGATTTTTAACAAAAGAAAGCAAGATAACACACATAGAAGCATGCAAACAGAAAAGAAACCACGAATATAGTGAATAAATGGGAAAACAACTCTCACACTAGAGCTGGGAAGAGGTTATCACTCAGATATTGGGAAGCAAATATGCCATCTTGGCCATCATAAATTCCAACAAAAAGTGCTTCCTTTGCCAATCTCAACCTGGCTGAAATCTCCATATCTTCATTTGCCTGTACCGCATCCATGGAGAATTGGCCGAATGGATGCTTAATTAGTTTCATTGACCACCCTAAAGGATCAGCACGAAATTCATTAATGTCAATATCTTCAACCAGGTCAATAGTATCTTTGCATGATCAACACATAGTAGTTGTTGAATCCATAAAAACATGATCTTGTTCTTAGGGAGAAGAAGAAGAAGAAAAAGAAGAAGAAAGGGTTGTAAAAGTGAGTGAAAGTATGGTATGATTTTAAGAAAAGATTGAAGGAGTGTGATGTGTGTGGAGATAAAAGTTTGAATGTGGAAGAATCAACGAATATTGTATATTTAGATGCGTGGAAATTAACTAACTCAACAGTAAATGACAATAGTTTAACTAACTAAACTAACAAGTATTTAACTGAGCCTAACAAACTAAACTAACATGTAATTAACTGAATCTAACAGACTAAATCAACAGATAATTAACTGAACCTAACAAACTAAACTAACCGATAATTAACTGAACCTATTAGAACATTTGTTCTTGCACATTTGTTCTTTCTACTTTATGTAAAATGTTTCCATACAATACTAAGTATGCTAGCTATTAATTTAACTTATTAGGACATTTTTTCACAATTGACTCAGACACACATACTTATTATCTTCTTGCATATATATTTTTCATTTGAGAAAAACATCATGATAAATTGGAATAAATTGTCAAGGCTCTACAAATTTTTAAACTAATGCACTTTGAACACTTGGTTTTTAAAGAAGCACTAACCAAAGCTTTGCCATCTAGTACTCAGATAGACATTCTATTATTTGTTCTTCCATAAAATGTGTCCATGCAATACTAAGTATGCTAGCTATTAATTTAACTGGTCTGGATATTTTCCACCGTTGATTCAGACAAACATACTTATTATCTTCTTGCATCTATATTTTTCATTCAACCAAAATATCATGATAGATTGCAATAAATTATCAAAGGCTCTTCAAATTTTTAAACTAATGCACTTTGAACACTTGGTTTTGACAGAAGCACTAACCAAAGTTCTACCATCTACTTCTCACATAGACATTCTCTTATCTGTTTTGTTTTGCCATAAAAATTCTATTATCTGTTCTGCTATAAACTATTCTTAATTTATCATACTCTTGCACATTTGTTCTTTCTACTTTATGTATAATGTTTCCATGCAATACTAAGTATGCAAGCTATTTATTTAACTGATTCAGACATTTTTCCACCGTTGATTTAGACACACATACTTATTGTCTTCTTGCATTTATATTTTTCATTCGATCAAAACATCATGAGAGTTAGCAATAAATTCTCAAAGGCTCTACAACTTTTTAAACTAATGCACTTTGAACACTTGGTTTTGACATAAGCACTAACCAAAGATTTGCCATCTAGTACTTACATAGACAATCTATTTTCTGTTCTGCCATAAAATTTCTATTAATTTCTGCGATAAAATTTCAATTATCTATTATGCTAGAAACTATTTTCAATTTATCCTATTCTTGCTCATTTGTTTTTCTACTTTATGTATAATGTTTCCATGCAATATTAAGTATGCTAGCTATTAATTTAACTTATTTGAACATTTTTCCACCGTTGATTCAGACACACACATTTATTGTCTTCTTGCATATATATTTTTCATTCTAGCAAAACATCATGAAAGATTGCAATACATTGTCAAATGCTCTTCAACTTTTAAACTAATGCTCTTTGAACACTTGGCTTTAAGAGAAGCACTAACCCAAGCTTTGCCATATAGTACTTACATAAACATTTTATTAATTGTTCTGCCATAAAATTTCTAATGTTTGTTCTGCCATAAAATTTCTATTAACTGTTCTGCTAGAAATTATTTTCAATTTATCTTATTCTTGCTTATATGTTCTTTCTACTTTATGTATAATGTTTCAACGCAATACTTAGTATGCTAGCTATTAATTTAACTGATCTGGACATTTTTCCACCATTGATTCAGACATGCATGCTTATTGTCTTCTTCCATCTATATTTTTCATTCGAGCAAAACATCATGATAGATTGCAATAAATTGTCAAAGGCTCTAAAAAATTTTAAACTAATGCACTTTGAACACTTGGTTTTGACAGAAGCACTAACCAAATCTATGCCATTTAGTAGCCACATAGACATTTTATTATCTGTTCTTCCATAAAAATTCTATTATCATTTATGCCATAAAATTTCTATTATTTGTTCTGCTAGAAACTATTGTCAATTTATCCTATTCTTGCTCATTTGTTCTTTCTACTTTATGTATAATGTTTCAAGCAGTAATAAGTATGCTAGCTATTAATTTCACTGACCATTGATTCAGACACACATATAATTATAAAAGTGAAATTAATTATTAAAACCAAAGACAATTGGATGAATATTAAACCATGTGTCATGTTACAATTTCAGCTCTCTTCTCCAAACATAGGCAGAGCGCCACAAGTTTATTTCCTATATACACTTCTAGGCATATTAATTCATAGCATCATACATACAGTGAAAATTAGAACGAAGATCCGTGTCAAAGAAGCTTTTGAAGGATTTGATCCTTGGAACTGAGGTGATCACATCTATATTTTTGTCGAGAAATACTACAGTCACAACGATATCATCTTGATAACCACACCTTCGACCCCTCGGAGCCTCTAAAAGCTCCCTATAGGTTATATTCCTTTTTTCTTGCTGCAATCTCTTGAGCAATCCTCACAAGTCTCTTTGCAATTCCCTGCAATAAAAACCAAACAAGCCATACCATAAATAAACATACCAAGAGCTAGCTAGAAAACACAATAAAAGGAAAAACAAGTAGCTAAAAAGAACAAGCTCTTACTTTTTGTGGATTGGTAATTACAATTTTAGTCGCTTCCTCATTTATCAGCATTTTCCAAAGTTCACCAGATCCAAATATGATGAATTAATCACTGTCTCTTAAGACTCTTGAGTATATCTCGGGTTTTGCTGATAGAAAAGATTGGGTAAAATCAGAAGGCGCAAGTTCTATTTGCGGTACTTCGAAGGATGGGATTAAATTGAAAGGCGTCTGCTTCAAATATGCATTTCCAATACATCTGCTCACCTCGCTTATGCCTGCAACATGCCATGCATCTTTATGATACATCATAATATCTATATCACCAGGAAGCAATCTCGCGAGTTCTTCTCTTACATGCTTGTTAGCAACATTGTGATCTCTGACCAACTGCTGAACACACAGTATACCAAATGGACCCGAAGAACCCATTACAATACGAATTTCTCCAACGTTAGTGACATATAGTTTCCCTTTCCATTTAATACAAAACAAACACCTAGAACTAGCTATAACTCGCTACGCCTCCCAGTGATGTAACTCGTCAGCATCAAGCATAAACCTTTTCTACACTGCAGCAACAATTTTCCTCAGAATTTCTTCAGACATATTGTAATCATTTCGATTAATGTGATCTGTTACCATTAAAACCAGAGAGTTAAGCTTAACAAAAGAAAGCAAGATAACACACATAGAAGCATGCAAACAGAAAAGAAAGGACGAATATAGTGAATAAATGGAAAAAAACTCTCACAGTAGAGCTGGGAAGAGGTTATCACTTAGATATTGGGAAGCAAAGATTCCATCATGGCCATCATAAATTCCCACAAAAAGTGCTTCCTTGCCAATCTCTACCTGGATGAAATCTTCCATATCTTCATTTGCCTATACCGCAACCATGGAGAATTGAGCGAATGGATGCTTAATTAGTTTCATCGACCACCCTAAAGGATCAGCACGAAGTTCATTAATGTCAATATTGTCAACCATGTTATAGTGCCTTTGCTTGAGCAAGCACACAGTAGTTGTTGAATCCACATAAACATGATCTTGTTCTTGGGGAGAAGAAGAAGAAGAAGAAAAGGTTGTAAAAGTGAGCGAAAGTATGGTATGATTTCAAGAAAAGATTGAAGGAGTGTGAAGTGTGTGGAGATAAAAGTATGAATGTGGAAGAATGAACGAATATTGTATATAGAGATGCATGGAAATTAACTAACTCAACAGTAAATGACAAGAGTTTAACTAACTAAACTAACAAGTAACTAACCGAACCTAACTAACTAAACTAACATGTAATTAACCAAACCTAACTAACTAAACTAACATGTAATTAACTGAACCTAACTGACTAAACCAACGGATAATTAACTGAACCTAACTAACTAAACTAACCGATAATTAATTGAACCTAACTAACTAAACTAATTGATAATTAACTTAACCTAACTAACTAAACTAACCGATAGTTATCTAAACCTAACTAACTAAACTAATTGAATCCAATATATATATGTGGCAGTCGATTATGGATGTAAATGTAAATGTCTTATCATAATTTCTTTTCTTCAAAAAGAAATGTTCTTGTATAATTTTTTTATTGTATTAGCTAAGTCAGGTAAGATGAATTTTGCTATTAATAGGTTATGAACAAAATCATACAATATATAAGTAGGTGATGGAGAATTTTGTCATCGTTGTACAATGATTAAGACTCTAGATGTTAAAGGTTATTTGTGGATGACTAGAGTTTCTGTTGAGCATTATACTGAAGGATAGAAAAACACTTAGAAAGGGGGGGTTTGAATAAGTGTAGTTTAAAAACTTGAATGATAAAAACAATTTGCACAGTTATTTTTATCCTGGTTCGTTGTTAACTAAACTACTCCAGTCCACCCACACGGAGTGATTTACCTCACCTGAGGATTTAATCCACTAATCGCAACAGATTACAATGGTTTTCCACTTAGTCCGCGACTAAGTCTTCTAGAGTATCTTGATCACAACCTGATCACTCTAGGAACAAATGCTTAGACACAAGCTAAGACTTTCTTAGAGTATCCTGACCACCACGTGATCACTCTAATTACAACTGCTTAGACACAAGCTAAGACTTCCTAGAGTATCCTGATCAACACTTGATCACTCTAGTTACTTACAAATTAATGTAATCAAATCTAAGAGTATTACAAATGCTTCTCAAAAGCTATAATCACAACAGTGATATTTCTCTTAACGTTTAAGCTTAATCTCACTAATATATTACAACAGCAATGTAGTGAGCTTTTATGAAGATGAAGTTTCTGAGCTTTGATTTGAGCAGCGTTTCAGCAAGTTTTTCAGAGTAAGTTCTTTCAAAATCATTAACCTTGCTTCTCATCAGAACTTCATACTTATAGGCACTTGAGAAGATGACCGTTGGGAGCATTTAATGCTTTGCGTATTCCGTACAGCATTGCATTTAATGTTTCACGCTTTTGTCAACTACCTCGAGCCTTGTTCATGCTGTGTCTACTGACGTTTCCTTTAATAGCTTCCAACGTTCCTTTTGTCAGTCAGCGTAGCCTGCCACCTGTACTTTCTTCTGATCTGATGTTTGTGTATACAATGTTTGAATATCATCAGAGTCAAACAGCTTGGTGCATAGCATCTTCTTGTCTTTTGACCTTGAAGTGCTTCTGAGCGTGATACCATGAGAACTTCAGTGCTTCTGCTTCTGAACTCAAGTTCTTCTGATGCTTCCATAGACCCATGTTCTGATTCTGCCTTGACCATCTTCTGATGTCTTGCCAGACCATGTTCTGATGTTGCATGCTGAACCTTCTGAGACAAAGCTTCTGAGCGCTGATTTGTGCATACTCTTTATATATTTCCTGAAAGGGAAATTGCAATGTATTAGAGTACCATATTATCTCACACAAAATTCATATCCTTGTTATCATCAAAACTAAGAATATTGATCAGAACAAATCTTGTTCTAACAATCTCCCCCTTTTTGATGATGACAAAAACATATATAAATGATATGAATTTGCGATCAGAAAGAGCAGACGGCTAAAGACAATTTACACAGCTATAGCATAAGCATGTGAATATGTCTCCCCCTGAGATTAACAATCTCCCCCTGAGATGAATAATCTCCCCCTGAAATTAATACTAGAAGAATTTTATAAATAAAAGACTTCTCTGAGTATTTCAGTAGAGACGTTTACAGTGCTTGATCTTCAGAACATTCATGACTTCTGATTTCTGCTTCCATAGGACAGCTTCAGAACATTGAATTTCTTTAGATCCTCAGAACATTCACAGCTTCTGACTTCTGCTTCCATCGGACAGCTTCAGAACTTGAATTTCTTTGATCTTCAGAACATTCCCAGCTTCTGACTTCTGCTTCCATCGGACATCTTCAGAACTTGAATTTCTTCTTACATCACTTCATGCTAGATTGTATTAGAACATTGTTGAATGTACCAAAGCATCATCAGAGCATCTCTACATCCTGAAATGTTACAGAACAAAACTAAATGACAAAAGTCAGCATGAATGAGTCAAAACATAGAATATGTTTCAGAACACATAATATGTATCAGAGCCATATAGAATGTGTCAGAACAAATAGACATAATGTTTCAGATCATATTCTATCATCAGAATATCTGAACATTCTTCCTTCTTGCTTCTGATTCTGATTCTGAAGCTTCATAGCACTCAGCTTGCTTCAAGAATCCAAGAACTTGATTCATCTTGTTGCTTCTCATGTTGATCTTTAAAGAGAATCTTCAATTCCTGGAACAACACAACTTAAAGCATAGAACTTTGCAAGTTTTGTTAGTAATGTGGGGCCTTTTTACCCGGTAACTGATAATATTAATCAGATCATTTATCATATATTTTCTCCCCCTTTTTGTCATAACATCAAAAAAGAATATAAAAGATTCAGATGTATAAAACGACAAAGGAAAGAAACAGAATCAAACTTTTCATTGATTAAGCAAACAGAATTAAAAAAGATGTATGCAGAAAACAGATGCAACAAGGAAAGAAAACTACAAAGACCAAAGACTAAGACCCTAGCTTAGACAGAATCTGCGCCAGAGTGTCATGAACCCCGTCAGTGCTTGCAGTTTGCCTTGCCATGAAGGAGCGAAACTCAGCATTGGCTGCTTCTTGCGCGTCCAAACGAGAAGCCAGCATAGCTTGATTCTGATGCAGAGCTTCCAAGGTCTTCATCAGAGCTGAGGGTTCACCAGAAGAAGAAACACCAGAACTTCTGCCAACAGGGACAGCAATCTCAGCAGGACGATCTTCTGGAAGGTCTTCAGCTTCTGTACCTTCCATCTCAACATCTGAGTCTAACTCAGGAGCAGCCTCAGCATATTCTGGTTCAGGCAACTCAGAAGCTCCAACTTCCAACGCCTGAAGAATAGCTGCTAGGTTTGTTGGAGGAGTAGGACCAGCAACTTCAGCAGGATAAACCACTTCTGGAAAGACCATGTGAGGAGCACTTTCAGAAGGGTTCATTCTGAACCAATCAAACAACCATTGAAAATCTCCAGTCAGCACAAGATACCTTGGTCTCCATACCACGATGTCTCTGCAGGGATTTTCTTCTACCATCTCATCTGCAGGTATCCTCTCTTCAAGAACTCTTCTGTTCCTGATGAGATGGTGATAGCTGCTTTCACCAACTTCCAAGAGACGACCACGAGCCCCAGGTGCTTCAGTCATGATCATTCTCTGGACATCCGTAGCCCTAACCAGAAAATCCTGGCGAAAGGCTTCCCAGAGGTTGCAGGTAGCATACTCATCCAGATGATTAAGGTGAGCAGCACCCAGAATCTCCAACCAGCTATTTACATCTGAGTGTAAAAGCTCTAGAAAAGAATGAGTGGTAGGTGTTGGAGGGTTGACAGTGAATCTGGAGTTAGGAAACACAAAACTGTAGGGGTTAGGTGTTCTGGTGGGAAAAGGGTGTGAGAGAGATGAGGAGATATCTGTGGGATGGGTTGCAGGAGAAAGGATATCAGATGGTGATGATGGTGGTTCCAGAGAGGTGAAAGAAGAGGAAGAGGTGGTGGAAGTCTGTGAAGAGGGAGGTGATTGAGGGATACCATCAAGGGGTTGATACACACGTCTAGAGTAGTTTCCAGATATCATAGCTTCAAAGGGATTCACCTTGAGAGGGTCATAGGTGATCCTTACTCTTTTTGGTTTGTTTTCTAGTTCATTAGTTGCCTTTCTCTTTTGT
This sequence comes from Vicia villosa, assembly GCF_029867415.1. NCBI lineage: Eukaryota > Viridiplantae > Streptophyta > Magnoliopsida > Fabales > Fabaceae > Vicia > Vicia villosa. The sequence continues at coordinate 83,712 of NW_026704939.1, forward strand.
TTACGATCAGTTTCTTGATTTGCAGAACTTGACGAGGGATTCATGATGAAGTTGCAGATTGTGAAAACTGCTAGGGTTTATGATATGAATGCAAAGAGAGAGAGAGCGAAAAGGAAACTGAATGCAAGAGAGAGAAATATAAGAGGGAAAAGAAACGTTTGAAGAGTATTAAAAGAAAAAGAAATAAAAGGAAATGATGGATAGCATTTAATGTTACATGACGTTAGGAGAGATAATAATGACAAAAGAAGTGATTAGCACAGTTACCTAAGTAGGCGTCCCCTCAACTGCACACACGCTTGTCCAGAAATAGTGAACACGTGTTTACCATCTGGATAGCCAGTTACAGCTGTTTTACTTTTAAAGAGATTCTGATTCAACTTAGACAATGAAACGTTAGTAATAACAGAATCACTACTTCTAATTGATTACAATCAGAACTTCTTATAAAAGACTAATCCAATCTCATTTCAGAAGATACTCATACATAAGATCTTCTCATCTTCTCATTCTGGGCATAAATCCATACTGATATTCTTCAGAATGAACTTAAACCTATCTTCAGCAAGGGGTTTTGTAAAGATATCAGCCCATTGATGGTCTGTATCCACAAAGTTTAAAGATATAACACCCTTCTGAACATAGTCCCTTATGAAATGATGTTTAATCTCAATATGTTTAGCTTTTGAATGTAAGATAGGATTCTTAGATAAACATATAGCAGAAGTATTATCACAGAAGATAGGAATGTTACTCTCATATATCTGATAATCTTCTAGCTGACTTCTCATCCAGAGCATTTGTGTGCTACAACCAGCAGCAGCAACATATTCTGCTTTTGTTGTTGAGAGGGCAATTGTAGCTTGCTTCTTGCTGTACCATGAGATCAGATGACTTCCAAGAAATTGACAGCTTCCAGAAGTGCTCTTCCTTTCTATTCTATCTCCAGCATAGTCAGCATCACAGAATCCTACTAAGTTGTAATCTTTGGATCTTCTGTAAACTAAACCAACATTAGTAGTACCTTTCAGATACCTCAGAATTCTCTTAACCGCAGTTAAATGAGATTCTCTCAGATCTGATTGGAATCTAGCACACAAGCAAACACTGAAGAGAATGTCAGGTCTAGAAGCAGTTAGGTATAGAAGAGATCCAATTATACCTCTGTACAACTTCTGATCTACCTTCTTACTTACCTCATCCTTACCTAGGACACATGTTGGATGCATAGGAGTTTTGGCTTCTTTGTTTTCAGAAAGATTAAACTTCTTCAGAAGTTCTTTCACATACTTCGTTTGATGAACATATGTTCCATCAGAAGTTTGGTTGATTTGAATCCCAAGGAAATACTTGAGTTCACCCATCATGCTCATCTCAAACTCAGCCTGCATAGACTCAGCAAACTCCTTTCCAAGTGTAGCATTAGATGTTCCAAAGATAATATCATCAACATATATTTGACAAATTAAAAAATCCTTTTTAAATGTTTTACAGAAGAGAGTAGTGTCCACTTTTCCTCTAGTGAAACCATTTTCCAGAAGGAAAGAACTCAAACGTTCATACCAAGCTCCAGGAGCTTGTTTCAATCCGTATAATGATTTCTTTAATTTAAAAACATGATTTGGAGACATGGATTCTTCAAAACCAGGAGGTTGATGGACATAAACTTCTTCATCTATGTAACCATTTAAGAAGGCACTCTTAACATCCATCTGATAAAGAGTGATGTTGTGTTGAGTGGCAAAAGAAATTAATAGACGAATAGATTCTAACCTGGCCACTGGTGCAAAGGTTTCTGTATAGTCAATTCCTTCTTGCTGACTATAACCCTGAGCCACCAGTCTAGCTTTGTTTCTTACCACTTCACCTTTCTCACTCAGCTTGTTTCTGAAAACCCATTTTGTTCCTATAATATTGAATCCTTTAGGTCTTGGAACAAGATCCCAAATATCATTCCTTGTAAACTGATTTAACTCTTCTTGCATGGCAATTATCCCGTCTGTATCTTCTAGAGCTTGATCAACAGAAGTTGGCTCGATCAGAGAAACCAGACCTAATTGACATTCAGCATTGTTCTTGAGGAATGCTCTTGTTCTTATAGGATCATCTTTCTTTCCAATAATGACATCTTCTGAGTGAGCAGATGTGAGTCTAGATGATCTTATGATAGTTGGTTCTTCAGAAATCCTGAGATTCTCTAAAGATGCAGCAACTTGATCTTCTGATCCATTGCTTCTGAGACTATCAGCTTCTGCAGCTTTGCTTCTTGGTTCTTCAACTTCTGAGATATCAATATCAATATCTGCAAAATTCTCAAACTGCTTTGGCTTTTCAAGACCAAGCTTATCATCAAACCTGATATTGATTGATTCTTCTACAATCAATGTTTCAGTATTGTATACTCTGTAGCCTTTAGAGCGTTCAGAATATCCAAGAAGGAAACACTTTTGTGCTTTAGAATCAAACTTACCAAGATGATCTTTAGTGTTCATAATAAAACATACACATCCAAAAGGATGGAAATATGAAATGTTGGGCTTTCTGTTCTTCCACAATTCATAAGGAGTCTTATTAAGAATAGGTCTGATAGAGATTCTATTCTGAATATAACACGCAGTGTTTATTGCTTCTGCCCAGAAATGCTTAGCCATATTGGTTTCATTGATCATGGTTCTGGCCATTTCTTGTAGAGTCCTATTTTTTCGTTCTACAACTCCATTTTGTTGTGGAGTTCTAGGACAAGAGAAATCATGGGCAATACCATTTTCTTTGAAGAACTTCTCAAAGAATTTGTTCTCAAATTCACCACCATGATCACTTCTGACCTTTATGATTTTACACTCCTTCTCAGTTTGGATCTGAGTGCAGAATTCAAAGAACACTGAATGAGACTCATCCTTGTGTTTCAAGAACTTTACCCATGTCCAGCGGCTATAATCTTCAACGATGACTAATCCATATTTCTTCCCTTTGACAGATGCTGTTTTGACTGGGCCAAACAGATCAATGTGCAAAAGTTCTAACGGCCTTGAGGAAGAGACAACATTCTTAGACTTGAATGCAGGTCTGGAGAACTTGCCCTTCTGACATGCTTCACAAAGAGCATCTGATTTGTATTTCAGATTTGGGAGTCCTCTGACCAGATTTAGTTTGTTAATCTGAGAAATCTTTCTCAAACTAGCATGTCCTAATCTTCTGTGCCAGACCCATTGCTCCTCAGAAACAGACATAAGACAAGTCACCTTCTGATTCTTAAGATCCTGAAGATCTGTCTTATAAATGTTGTTCTTTCTTTTGCCTGTAAATAGGATTGAGCCATCCTTCTGACTTACAGCCTTGCAAGACTTTTGATTGAAGATTATATCATAACCATTGTCACTTAATTGACTTATGGACAATAAGTTATGCGTTAATCCTTCTACAAGAAGTACATTAGTTATGGAAGGAGAGTTACCAAGACTTATGGTTCCAGAGCCAATGATTTTGCCCTTCTGATCTCCTCCAAACTTGACTTCTCCACCTGGTTTAAGCACCAGGTCTTGGAATGTAGACCTTCTTCCCGTCATGTGTCGCGAGCACCCAGAGTCCAGGTACCATGACATTTTGCTTTTTGTCCTCTTTGCCGCCAAGGATATCTACAACAGAAATTATCTTCTCCTTAGGTACCCACAATTTCCTGGGTCCTTTCTTGTTAGTTCTCCTCAAGTTCTGATTGAACTTGGGTTTAGCAAAATATTTAACAAGAGGAACAGCATGATACTCTTTAGGTTTATCAGCATGATATTTCTTAGGATGTGTCACATGCTTCTTGGTGTGAACAGTGTTAAACTTCTGTGCATGTGAAGTGAGCCTAATATCATGTGCATGGCCATATTTGAACTGATCATACAATGGCTTGTATGTGATCTTCAGATCATCAATAGGTTCAAATTTATGTGAGGTATCACCCTCATAGCCAAAACCAAACCTTCTGTTTCCAGAAACACCATATATTATAGAAGCAAGATGACTTCTGCCAATACTTCTAGATAAGAACTTTCTGAAGCTCGAGTCATATTCTTTCAGAATATGATTCATGCTAGGAATGGATTTTTCTGTTTCAGAAGGAGATCCACTATCTTTGGATAGATTTAAAACTTTTTCCTTCAGTTCAGAATTTTCAACTTCCAGCTTCTTAGTTTCAAATTCAAACTGCTTCTTCAGCTTTTTGTATTTGATACTAAGATGAGCCTTGAGTTCCAGAAGTTCTGTTAAACTGGAAACTAACTCTTCTCTAGATAGTTCAGAAAATACCTCTTCAGAATCTGATTCTGATGTAGATTCTGATCCATCATCTTCTGTAGCCATTAGCGCGAAGTTGGCCTGCTCTCCTTCAGAGTCTGATTCTGATTCAGAATCATCCCATGTTGCCATAAGACCTTTCTTCTTATGAAACTTCTTCTTGGGATTCTCCTTCTGAAGTTTTGGACACTCGTTCTTGTAATGTCCAGGCTCATTGCACTCATAGCAGACAACCTTCTTCTTGTCAGATCTTCTGTCACCAGAAGATTCTCCTCGTTCAAATCTCTTTGAGCTTCTGAAGCCTCTGAACTTCCTTTGCTTGCTCTTCCAGAGTTGGTTTACCCTTCTGGAGATCATGGACAGTTCATCTTCTTCTTCAGATTCTGATTCTTCAGGATCTTCTTCTCTAGCCTGAAAAGCGTTAGTGCATTTTTTAACATTAGATTTTAATGCAATAGACTTACCTTTCTTCTGAGGCTCGTTTGCATCCAGCTCTATTTCATGGCTTCTCAAGGCACTGATAAGTTCTTCCAAAGAAACTTCATTTAGATTCTTAGCAATCTTGAATGCAGTCACCATTGGACCCCATCTTCTGGGTAAGCTTCTGATAATCTTCTTTACATGATCAGCCTTGGTGTAGCCTTTATCCAGAACTCTCAATCCAGCAGTTAGAGTTTGAAATCTTGAGAACATCTTCTCAATATCTTCATCATCCTCCATCTTGAAGGCTTCATATTTCTGGATTAGAGCAAGAGCTTTAGTCTCCTTGACTTGAGCATTTCCCTCATGGGTCATTTTCAATGACTCATATATATCATGGGCAGTTTCCCTGTTAGATATCTTCTCATACTCAGCATGAGAGATAGCATTCAGCAAAACAGTCCTACATTTATGATGATTCTTGAAACGTTTCTTCTGATCATCATCCATTTCTTGCCTTGTAAGCCTTACGCCACTAGCTTTCACTGGATGTTTGTAACCATCCATCAGAAGATCCCATAGTTCACCATCTAGACCAAGAAAGTAACTTTCCAGTTTATCTTTCCAGTATTCAAAGTTTTCACCATCAAATACTGGTGGTCTAGTATAACCATTGTTACCATTGTATTGCTCAGCAGAGCCAGATGTAGATGCAGATGTATTTGTTGGAATTTCACCAGCCATCTTTTACTGAAGCGTTTTTCTCTTCCTGAATCTTTTCTAAACACGGTTAAGTGCTTGCACCTTAGAACCGGCGCTCTGATGCCATTTGAAGGATAGAAAAACACTTAGAAAGGGGGGGTTTGAATAAGTGTAGTTTAAAAACTTGAATGATAAAAACAATTTGCACAGTTATTTTTATCCTGGTTCGTTGTTAACTAAACTACTCCAGTCCACCCACACGGAGTGATTTACCTCACCTGAGGATTTAATCCACTAATCGCAACAGATTACAATGGTTTTCCACTTAGTCCGCGACTAAGTCTTCTAGAATATCCTGATCACAACCTGATCACTCTAGGAACAAATGCTTAGACACAAGCTAAGACTTTCTTAGAGTATCCTGACCACCACGTGATCACTCTAAATACAACTGCTTAGACACAAGCTAAGACTTCCTAGAGTATCCTGATCAACACTTGATCACTCTAGTTACTTACAAATTAATGTAATCAAATCTAAGAGTATTACAAATGCTTCTGAAAAGCTATAATCACAACAGTGATATTTCTTTTAACGTTTAAGCTTAATCTCACTAATATATTACAACAGCAATGTAGTGAGCTTTGATGAAGATGAAGTTTCTGAGCTTTGATTTGAGCAGCGTTTCAGCAAGTTTTTCAGAGTAAGTTCTTTCAAAATCGTTAACCTTGCTTCTCATCAGAACTTCATACTTATAGGCACTTGAGAAGATGACCGTTGGGAGCATTTAATGCTTTGCGTATTCCGTACAGCATTGCATTTAATGTTTCACGCTTTTGTCAACTACCTCGAGCCTTGTTCACGCTGTGTCTACTGACGTTGCCTTTAATAGCTTCCAACGTTCCTTTTGTCAGTCAGCGTAGCCTGCCACCTGTACTTTCTTCTGATCTGATGTTTGTGCATACAACGTTTGAATATCATCAGAGTCAAACAGCTTGGTGCATAGCATCTTTTTGTCTTCTGACCTTGAAGTGCTTCTGAGCGTGATACCATGAGAACTTCAGTGCTTCTGCTTCTGAACTCAAGTTCTTCTGATGCTTCCATAGACCCATGTTCTGATTCTGCCTTGACCATCTTCTGATGTCTTGCCAGACCATGTTCTGATGTTACATGCTGAACCTTCTGAGACAAAGCTTCTGAGCGCTGATTTGTGCATACTCTTTATGTATTTCCTGAAAGGGAAATTGCAATGTATTAGAGTACCACATTATCTCACACAAAATTCACATCCTTGTTATCATCAAAACTAAGAATATTGATCAGAACAAATCTTGTTCTAACATATACTTATATGAATGAAAGCACCTACTCTAGTTTGGTTAGGGCATTTACCTCCCGTGATGGGCGGGAGTCTGAAGGCAACGATTGATCCTTGTGTTAGAGAGATGACATTAGGTTTAACTAGCGAGACATGTTTGGGCTCATGTATTGAATTATATAATCCAGGATTGGGCAATAGGCCAATGTTTGTTCATAGTTGGTTTGTAATATTTATGCTTATTCAGTACACAATCCTACAAATATGAGACTTGTTAAGACGAAATGATTAAGAGTATTATGTCAGACCACCATCCCCCAAAACATAAGGTCTATAAGAGCAAGGTGTTGATATTTACTTCATTTGTGTCAAGGATGAAAGCAATCGTTAACTTTATACAAATAATTTCATTTTAGGAAAAAGTTGAAGTGTTTTCCCTAAAGTTTTAAACTATTTCTGAGGAACACATGTTTGGAATCTCAAATGTTAATGATGAAGAAACCAATTCATCTTACTCAATCATACCCCATGTTTAATGGAGAAAATTTTGAGAATTGAAAATATAATTTTATAGTTTTGAATTTACAATCGTCCTAAAAATGCATAAGGTAAAAACATTATTCCTTTTTCTATGAAAGATGATTAGAAGAAAGCTTACAAGCTACATCATAAAGCCATAAACATTTCTTGTAAATGCTATTTCGTACAAGGAATATGATAAGGTCACCCACACTAAATCAATAAAGATTATCTATGATTCGTTCTGCATTAACTATGAATAAAACATGCAGTTGAAGAATCCCAAATAAATGCTTTGATAAAGAAGTACGAGATTTTCAAAATTGAAAACCATGAAAACTTGGATACCATGTTTTCTAGATTCCAAGCTTTAACCTTTGGACTTAAAGTTTTGAATAAGTATTATACCACTACATATCACATCAAGAAAATCCTGAGGAGTCTACCAAAGAAATGGAAATCAGAGATAATTTCTACTAAATAAGTAAAGAATTCGAACAACTTACCTCTTGAAGATCACATTAGCTCCCTCTGGAGTCATGGCATAGATATGAATGAATATGAACTTCAGAGGAAGACAAAGTATATTATTTTGAAGTTTAAAAGCAATAAGATAAAGGCTCTACAAGTTGTATGAAGTTCCTGTAGTAGCATTAGAAGATAGTGAACTTTTTATCATCTTCAAGAAAGTTGGGCATCTATGGACCAGAAGGAAATAACATTTTTCGATAGGGAGCTCAAGTATTTCAAAGATCCAAGATATAATTAATTTTTTTATGAATGCAAAGAGCCTAGACACTTTTGAAATGAGTGTCCCAATATATAGAAGGAAAGATCCAAGAAGAGTAGATATCGAGAAAATAAGAAAGGTTTATTGTGCGCATGGGATTAGTTAGATGAATCCTCTAATGAAGAAGAGAAACGCACAAATGTTGCTCTAATGGCCTTAACACCCTCTCAAGTGAAACTTGATGGTACAATAGACAATGATGATGAAGATGAGATCTATTTATCAACTAGGTTAAAATGCTAGTCATGATACCTAGACACTGGATGCTCACGACACATGTCGGTATAAAGGTTTAGAACCTCGGGATGAAGGAAGGATGCAGTATAGGATTTGGAGGAAATCAGAAGAGAATGATTGTAAGATCAGGAATATTAGGTAATGGCTTTCTTTCCTCTATCAATAATGTGCTTTTAGTTGGAGGACTAATGCATAACCTACTGAGAATAAGTCAATTAAGTGATAATTGTTATTGTGGGTCTTCAATCAAAGGTTATGTAGGCTATTACAATGGGAATATCATCTACATATCTGATCAGTAACACCAAGAATCACCACAAGCCACTCCTCATGCTTCCCAAAGTCCATCAAGGATTTGAAATGTCGCAGGTCGTCAAGACCAAAATATATGAAGTGACAACCACTAAAATTGTGGATGACACGACCTTTCAAGACCATTAACTCTATAGGCACGACAAGTCCAATAAGGGGATACCAATGATGTTCACCGATATATACATGCTCAAAAGGAATTCTTTATAGAGTGGCGTTGCCTCACCAAGCTACGCATTTCTCTAATTAATTTTCATACAAATCTCCCATAATGACATGTAATACTAAGTAAATAAGAAAAATGCCACAACCACCATGGATAAAGGCTAATACCATCATGGATAGAGTAAAACGCCATTACGAATATAGACTCATTCCACCATGAGAGGATTCTAATACCATCGTTAGTAGAGGCTAACATCGCTCTAAATGGAAGGTCAAATAAAAACCCACAATTATACAATTCTATAACATAAGAAAAGAAAAGGATATGAACTTGCCAAATATTAGGGATGTCAATTTGCATCTGTTAACGAGAATCCCCGTAAAAATCCTTTATTCGAAGATCTAAAGTTGGGGGAAATTATTGGAATGGGAAAAATTTAAATTTCCATGGACGATTGTGGCGTGCAAACATTGAAAGAAGACACACAACAAAATGGTATGGCAAAGAGAATGAATAGGCCTCTAAATTAAAGGGCAATATATATCTACTTAAATGTTTTACTATTAAAAGGTTTATGGGAAGATGTTGTTAACATAGCATGCTATCTTATCAACAGGTCACCGCGAGTTTAATTGGATGGGAAAGTTACATATGAGGTATGGATGGATAATCCTATTGATCTTGACACTTTAAGGTTATTTAGGTGTCTTGCTTATGTGCATATATCCAATGGAGATCAATCCACACGTGATCCAAAGTCGAAGAAGCGTGTCTTCATCGATTACACAAAAGGTTTGAATGGGTTCAAGTTATGGGATCCGATTAAAAAAAGATGGCAATTAGTAGAGATGTTGTTTTTTATGAGCACTTACTGTTGAAGCAATTGACAAATGTATCAGCATCTAAAGAGGAAACTTCCAGCAAATAAGTGATTCAGGAGAAAACTAACAATAACAGAAAAAGATTGGGAAAAGTTCAAGACTTGTCTTGTAGAAAAGGGGTACTCACAATAAAAAGGGATTGACTGTGATGAGATTTTCTCTCTGATCGTCAGACATACTTCTATCAAGGTCGTATTAGCCTTGGTAGTCAGCCGAGACATGCATTAAAAGCATATGGATGTGAAGACAATATTTATTTACGGTAATCTATATGAGAAAATTTGCATGGGGTAGCTAGAGGGGTTCACATGGCAGACTAGTTTATAAATTGAAGAGTTCTTTTGTATGGTTTAATGTAGTCTCCAAGGCAATGGTACAAGTGCTTTGATTCATACATGCTTAAGATTGGTTACAAAATGTGTGATTATGACTGTTGTGTTTATGTTAGGAGCCTTGATGATGACTCTTTTATTTATGTTATTGTATGTTGATGAGATTGTTGTTTGCTACTAATTATTTACTTGATGTAAATGAACTGAAAATTTTGGAAAAGGAGTTTAACATGAAAGACTTAGGTGCTCCTAAAAAGAATATTGGTAAGGAAATGCACACGGTTAGGAGTGCTAGAAAGTTACGGCTCTCTCAAAAAGTTATGTTGAAAAGGTGCTGGATAAGTTTGACATGATTAATTCGAAGACTATAGTACTCCATTGGCGAATCACTTTAAGCTCTCATTGGATCAGTGTCCACAAACAAATGCAAAATATGAGTTATGGTATCATGTTTAATAGTGAATAGGTTGATCTTTCAGTTGTAGGATATGTTGATTTAGACTATGGTGGTCATATGTCTTTACTTTAGCAAAGAGGACCTATTTGATAGAAATAATCGATTCAATTGATAGTGCTCAAGTGGAGTACATGACGGTAGGTAAAGCTGTCAAAGAACCCTTATGGCTTATAGGATTGGTGAGAGAATTGGATGTTGAACAAGGCAGAATGCGGTTGCATTGTGATAGTCAAAGTGTCATTTATTTAAAAAACAGTTAGTGTGTCAAGCTAAGACCTAACATATTGATGTGAGGTTTTAGATGATCAAAGAGTTACTTATAGATATTACTTCAAAGCATACAACTTATATGTTAACCAACTCTGTCATTAGTTACAACTTCAAGCATTACTTGGACGTATTAGATACACTTAACTACTACTCTTATAATACACTTTTCCTGTTTCCGATTTGTACTAATTTGTAGGCAAACAGAGTTTAAAAAAATGCAATTTTAATTGATACTTGAAGTCAAAAAGAATACAATTAGTGAAAAGAAAATAATAAGAAGAAAAAAAACATAACAACTGAATTAAACCAAGAGTTAAATATACATAAAGTGAGCCTTGCTTTCATCTGATTAGAAACTTGCTTAGCTTGTAATTGCTCAAACAATATCATTGATCAAACGCTTATGACGATGATAATGCTTTTCCATGAAAACTCTAGAAGCACCTTCAACTGTTGTACGCCATGTCTGCAACAAGAAAAAAAACACAAACTAAGAATGTTTGTCTGCAACAAGAAAAAAAACACAAACTAAGAATGTTTGTCTGAAACAAAAACTGTAACAAGATGAAAAAGTGTTTATTAGGATCTCACTTTCTGAATGGTTCCCAAGATAGATGACTTGTTTCTGTTATCTCTAACCCTAAGCTGCCGGAGCAACACCGACCTCCGGCTCACGGTTGGCGGCAGCAGCGACCTCCTTTCGACAATGGCGGAGCCGGCTTTCGAAGGGCTCTGGCTATCGGAATGATTCTCCTTCATCTTCTTCCTGCGTTTGATGATACGCAGCTCTTTCTTCTCGTTGGTACCCACTTGAGCGAATTTTCTTAGCAGTTCATCGGAAGATTTCTTAGTTACTCGCTGAATCTTAGCATCGGTGGTGGAGGTGGAAGAGATAGATGTAACAGTAGTGATAGTTTCCATTGAAAGAGAGTAAGCAAAATGTTAATAAGATTTGATGGTTTTATGAGGATAATGGACCGTTGTATGTGAAATGATTATTATTATTATTATTATTGAAATTGAATAATGGAAATATAGCCGTTGGGTTGTAAAGAGGTTAATTATTAGAAGGTGTATTTGTTTTGGCTGTTCTTTATAGGTGGCATGGCATGTGAATTTTCTGAGAGAGACTTTACAATAATAACAAGTCGACAGGACCTGAAATAACGTTCTCCTTCAATTCAGTGTTTCTTTCTGACACACTTTTTTCGGCGTTTAAAAAAGGTTATTAATGTTGATCAACAATAAAACACGCTCTTAATCAAGTACTATAATGTTGATGAACAATAAAACACGCTCTTAATCAAGTACTATAATGTTGATGAACAATAGTCTTAAGCTAAAAAGAGCTCTAAAAGTTGGGTCCTGGTCTCGGTAATATAAGTGTGTAACATTTGGCAATGCCAAAATTTGAAATAGCTACTTTATTTTAATTTTTAAATGATGTTAACACATACTATTAGATTAATGTTAGTAGTATTCAGGGATTATGTTGACATACTTCACACCAATGCTATGATTATGCATTAATCTTATGATTTAAGCATTCTTTTATTTTCCCTATTAAAACTGCAAAATCATTCACTGCCACTGCTGATGGATGTTACCCCACCTTCAATTGCCTTAGATGTACTATTCGTAGTACATGTTAGTTATCATGTTTTTGTTGCGTCGATTTATCTCTCTAGTTTCTTGTTGCTATAAACCAAAGTAGAATTGTCTAGAGACGTTAGAATGACTATAGTAATGCATGACCAAATATAGGTTTACTCGTATGGTGAATATCCTTCCATACAAGAATTAAAAACAAAACCTAGATTAATTCAAAATTCAATAAACTTAAATCACATGTTTAAATACTACTTACTATGTTACAATCAAAACTAAATAGTAAAATACAAATTCGAGTCAATATTATGTCTTAACTTACTAAGGTTGACATAATGGGTTAGTACAAAACTAAATTACAGTAAAGAAACACAGCAGCCCTTGTCATCTTCAAGATTCAATTTTCAGTTCTTCGCGGTATCTCCAAAGACATGGAGATAGCAGCATAATAAACAAACTCCCTGTAACCTGTATTGAATAATTCAACAATAAGAGAAAAAAAAATTATATTAATTGCCGTTGTAAATGGAAGTCAGTTTGTCAAGAAAATCCTATTATATGCCCTAGCAGGAGTATAACTCTAGCATTTGGAATCTCGTGATTTTAGATTAATTTTAGCTTCAATTATTAGTGAAGAAAGCTACTATATTTCAGTAAAATTATAAACTTTATGCCTAGGTTTAATACATTTACTACAATAACATCACCACACCTCAAATATTTTACAAAACCATTTATATTTTGAAGCCAATAACATATCAAAACCATTTAAGAAAAATAGATTCTATCTGTAACTATTATAGAGAAGCTGCGATATTCCTAACTAGTAAAATGTATAAGATCGGACATTTACCACAAAAACTTCATTCTGTGGTGTTATGGGCTGAACTGAGTTCCAAAACTGAGAGTGTGACATTCAAGATCCCTCAGATTCAACTGCAAAAAGACACACATCAGACAAAACTACCTATTATGTTATGTCACAGCCAAGCATTAAGCAAAGAAAAAAAATCCTTCCTCGGTTGTGAATTGTGACAGGCAGCCATGTAGAATAGGTATAAACAATAAGGTCGATGAAGATCATTGCATACTAATGACAAGTTCAAAATGTTGCACTAGAGTCTTATTACTCGATTCATTAATAAGTATAATAACCTTTAATCCATCCGGAAACAATATCTATCATTGCGACAGGGGGAATCTCAGCAAAAAATCTCCCCTTCCAATTATATAGGTGAAAGAAAAGACAGTCTAGAAACCAGATTTACTTGTCTTGTGTCCCCCAATCCACAGAAATAAAATAAAATGGAAATGCCCAGTTCGCCAATTTTAACTCTATCAGCAAAGCAAAAGAACATAACCCTTGAGGTAATACTTCTCAATTTTTTCATGATTCTCAGGAGATAAAACCTTTTACGCAAGTCTAAATCACAGTTAATATATAACTTGTTAACATGCTTTTTTTTAATTGAACTTTAAAATTGCTTCATTAGATAATAGAAAGGAGAAAAGCAGCAAAATAGATTACTTTCAGGTAGCAGGTCATTTATCAAAATATAGTTCTGAATTGACTAGAAGGAAATGTTAAAGATGAGACTGTACGAATGAGGTTGTTGAAATGCTCGCAGGGTAATATAACTATAAAAGACCATTATTAAGAAAATATTTATGAAACTTTTAGAGCTCACCATAACTGCAACTCCATTTTCACTGAATTTAGGAACACAAATGAGTCTAACCAACTGGCCTTCTGATCCTGCAATCAATGTGTAAAATGAATTAGTGTTTCGAGGAGAGGAAATTATATAAAATGCAAAACAGAAAAAGTAATTTTTTTTTCTGCAACATAGAAGAATAAAAATACCCTTTATCACACGGGTATCATATTTTTCCTGATTGCCAACAAAGTACACATGTGGACAATCCTGAATGAAGAAAGGATCCCTATCAGTATAAGGATAGCAACCTGAAGACAACAATTAATATCAGAACAATCTTTTTGAACAAAAACAATGACAGTTTGATTTAACTAATTAGTTTATTTTCTTTAGAAGCAGCAGGTAATATACAACGGGCGTTGACAATGGTTCAACCATTCCAAAAAAATTCTGAGCTGAGTGGAAAATGACAGGTTACGGATAACCAAGCCAATAGTACAAGTTAAGAATGGAAGCATATATAATGTTATACCAAGGGTATTAGGTGCAGTTGGTGCCAAATGCCTCCATCGTAATGTCCTTTCCATGAAGTCAATTTTATCTTTTGCCTCTGAATACTTATCAAGATCATCTACATTTTGACCAGATGTCCCAAGAAACCTGGAAGGAAGCAATATGGATCATGCTTACTGTATAACTGTATGGCATTCAGAAGTAATGAGAATAATATTATAAACAGTCTATTTACCTGATACCATCAAGCTCAAAACAATGAGGGTTTGTACAAGATCTAAAAGTGTTGTAAACTGATGACCCGGGGAAAAGGCATCTATGCAATGCCTGAAAGTACAATTCTTAGTAGTAAATTTCAAAAACCATGTTACAAATGGCATAAATACTCTTAAAGGACAAACATAAGAACCTGTTGTGGTAATGAGAAATTAGCAGGGTCACAGGGTCCTGGCATGATATCCAATGGCAAACCCGCAGCAATCTGAGTACAGTACAAGTTAAGCCTATTATTTAGAAAACAACTACAGTAGAGTAATCAAACAAATGAAATGAACCTGATTCAACAGAATATCTAGCTCCTTTACTGGTTCTGCCATCTTCGAAAGATCTTTTGAAGCCAAATTCTGTAAATATTGATGAAATATAAAGCATCAGAGGCACAGACATCGATTGCCAAAATCGTTAGCTTTTTAAGGAAAAATAAATCAAAACATAAACAAAAAAAATCGCACAAATGTTTTATCATTAGAAAACACAAAACAGTGGAACTATTTTAGATATCAGTATATATTAGCCTTTTATCATATAAAGCATCAAATGCACAGACTTAGATAGAGAAAATTGTTTGAACTTTTCAAGGAAAAAAAGTCAAAACATAAACCCAAAAAATAGAGATTAAAATTATCATTAGAAAAATCAACAGGAAACTATTTTAGATTTTAGCATGTATTAGTTATTAGTCTTTTTATCATATTTTTATCTATACATAATTCGTAAGTGTAATACTGCAGACATTTGTACTATTCTTCCCGCTATTTTAAATAAAAACCTTAGTGTACACTATACACTGCTAGTATGTAGTAACTAACACACACATAGAGATTTACTTCGACAATAACAATAATACCTGTCCATTAAGAAGTCCACGAGCTATCTCAACAGAATTTCCAGCAATGACTACATGAACAATTTGCGACGCAATACTTTGCTCCTGTTTTATTGTCAATATTGAAAAGTTAAATCTTTAAATGTTGCATAATTATCAGCACCAGGACTTTGGGAGAAAAACAGGATAAACCTTCTCATCTCCTAAATGGCCAGTAATATGATCAACTAGAAGCTGAAATTGAAGAGGGTTAGACTTGCTGCTGCCAATACTTAATCCTGACACAAAAAGAACATATCTGTCTTCCCCTGCTCAATCAAAATAAAAAGGAAATTTTAAGCGACAACTTTAATAAAATTATACATATTTAAAATCATGGGTTGAAGAATTGAGTATCAAAAACGCAGTTAAAAGAACAAAATGGCAAGACTGTTATTAATGACTGAAATGTTAAAAGAAGCAAGATTAAATGGAGCATACAGCAAGCAACTAATTTGAAATTGAATTATTACTACAGATAACTTTCTAATATTTGACAACATAAAGAAAAAATAGGAAACTAGTTTCTGTAATTCAGTTATGATAAATGAAGCAAAGCAGGAGAGAATCTATGTTTTCTGACTATGAATCATAAAATTCTCAAACGACACAACTCCTTCTGAGAGAATTTAGCCTACCATAACACCAAAAGTGGCTACAATTTGAAAAAGAAAAATTCCATAATATGATATGCATGTTTACCAATAGGTTAGAAGCATTGTAATGTAAAAGACTGAGAATATATACTTGATTTAATGGGGAATTCTATCTGCGGTGGTAAGCCAGCTTCTAGAACTTCCTGAACCAAAAAATCACCTGCTCCGGTCTCTTTACCATGTATAGCAACCACAATTCCTGTCACAGACAACGTTAGCACAAAATCATCTTGTGCAAGACCGAATTATTTGTTTGGCAGGTAAGTTGCATCTCTAAAATAACAAATAACATTAAGAAGCCATGTGTTTAATTTCAAGATCACATAGAAAAATATGAAACAAAACAAAAAGCATAGCAAATTATTAGCAATCAAATACCATATGTACCACAACAATTCCTTACGGGATGAAGAGAAGGAAAAAGTCAAGAAAATGACATATATACCAAACCTAATAATGTCTTGAAGTAAATGTTTCAAAACTGTCGTTCAACCATGAAATCCAAGTTGCTCAATTAAGTAGTTAATGAAACAAACCTGTTACATAGACAGATGGAACAATAACATTCCCACTAAGCTTAACTCTTCCACTTTCATCTTCCAAAACAAGATAATCATTTTTGTCCACAAAGTTATGCGGCTTGACAAGTGGGACAACCGATCTCTGCACATCATTAGCAAAGAAACTCAGCAGCATGCCATATCATTGTCATATTTATCGCTTACAAAACCTACTATGGTCAATCACAGAAAATAACAACTTGTTCAAATTTTACTATGAAAAGTGCTACAGAGCCAATGTATCGCAGAACAGTCGTGATTTTGTTCAAATTTCACAACATTATAGCCGCTACTTAACAACCCTAAAAACAAAAACCACACCCCTCCAATTACAAAAAATAGAAACCCGGAATGGTAGTACCTCTTTAGAATACTCATCAAGTATGCAAGGTTTCAACTTCATGTTTTTAAACAGTGTCCCAACAACAACACACTCCTTGCCCTCTTTCAGTTCCAACACCGTGCACACTGTCCAAATCACCAGAAACTCAAGCAATCAAACATAAAAAAACATTGATTTAAAGGAAAACCCTAAGTTGGTAAAAATAGATAAAAATAAAAATTTGAAGGAAAGGGTAAAATACGAACCAGGAGAATTAGGTTTCCACTGGGAAACAAGAGAATACAGTAGAGTTCTCATCAAGTGAAGACGAGCATAGTAAATTTGACTGTATTGCTGTCCACGATACATCTCTTTCCCGATTTCGAACGTTTTATCCTGCACCAGAATCGAATTAGCATATTTTCACAGTTAACAACACAAACACGATGAGAGGGAGAGGAGAAGCACTGAACCTGAGATTCGTAGGAGCATTGGACTCTCTCCATTGCTATGGCTTGGCGGGAAAAGTTCGAAAGTCGCACTCTTTTTTTGGTTGTGGACTCTGAAGTAGGGATGGCAGACACACCCGGCCCCGAAATTCGAAACCACACCCGGTTATATATGAAATTACTTGAGTGCCCCTATATATATATAATGGTAACAGAATTTTAGGTTTTCACTCCCATTTTCAAACCATCCGTCGGCCACCCCCAATCTCAAGACTCACTCATCTCCTTCACTAGTTCGTCCACCTCATTCATCCCACCGGCCACCGTCTGCAACAAGCCAACAACCTTCCTACGGCCATCGCAACAACAGTCAGTCAGTCAACAGGTATTTCAGTATTCACGTTTTTTCTCTTTTCAATTTATTGAATATGACATTCTAAATGGTAAAGGAGAAAGATATTGATTCTGATTGTACTTTCATCCACTATATGCTTCTTGAAAATGAATCTCTCTTCTGATTTATCCATCAATTTTGAATTTGTGATGCTATGTTTGTGTCTAGTTTGGTTTTGTCTCTTAACTCATCTTAGCTTAATCGTGGTGAGAAAATAATTGAAAATAATTGCATTAAGAATCACTGTTTTTCAATGCGGAAAAGTTGACCGGAATAAGCTTCTATGTACACTTATCTATGCAAGTTTTACCTTGTCATATACTGGAATAAAATAATGGGTCATGCTAACGAGTGCCCCGGGGCACTCTTTAAACATTCTATTTAAAGAAAATATTCTTTAAAAAGTTAACTATTTCAATTTTCGATGCATTAATTACTTATATTTCCAAGAAAAACTTACTCTTTTAAGCTCATTGTGTTCTATCCTTTACCAGTCCATTTCCCTAAAATAGGAGCACTTGTTAACATTTCCCTAAAATAATATCCATTTGGAGCACATTGTGTTCTATCCTTTACCAGTCCATCCACTGTTTGAAGCTCAACCTAAAATAGAAAAGTCAATTAAATGCTATTCAACACAAGCTGAGAATGAAGACTGTAATTGATAAACAACAGGAATACACCTTAGGACTCCATATCAGATTAATTTAACATCATTATAGTTACTGCTTCAAAATAAAATAAGTTCAAATTCAAAAGAGCTTATAGAAATAAGCTCACCTAGTTTTTTTTTTATATCACAGGTTACTAGAATTTAATATCACTTTTTTAAAATATTAGCATTGTAATAGGTTATTAGAAAGAGTTTCACTAGTATTTAATATCACTTTTTTAATATCACTTTTTCAAAATCAAGATGAAGGAGTTTTATAATATTTACATTACATTGTAATAGGTTATTAGAAGACTGTTATTTAATTTCTAACAGTTTCTATATCTCGTATCAAATTCTATTCTATTACACAGTGGTTATTTAATTATTGAAATAAGCAACCATGGGTTTAGTGTTGTTTTTGTTAACTTCTGATATACTATGTTAAGAACTTAATTTTAATTGTAATTTATTTGAGAGACCTTGATGGAATTCTTGTGTTTCAAATTTCAATGTTGTTGTTGTATTTTTTTGTGCTTTTTACTGCAGGTTTGGGTTTGGGTGAAAAAACCCGAACCCAACAGGTGTGGGTGTGGGTGCGGGTGTTATTTTGCCACCCGAATAGCCTTTGGGTTCGGGTTCGGGTTGTGATTTCGGATACGGGTTTGGGTAGTGTGAAACCCGCACCCGTGGGCATCCGTTGCCATCCCTACTCCTCAATCTCTAATTATAAGATTCGGTTCTTAAATATGATTTTAATATAGATTTATAGATATGTTTTTAATTAATACTATCAATTTATTTTAAAATTTTGACATTATTCTTAAATACCTTTATAAGATAGGAACGGAATTATGATTGGACAAGTTAAATACCTTATCATCAAGGACAAGTTTAACTCCATTGTATTTAAGAGCATTTACCACAGCCCAAATCTTGGTTTGGCTCTTAAATCCTTTCTTTTCTACTCATGCAAAAGATAGGACAATTATAACTGTCTTCCATTTGTCTTATGTGTTGTGCAAACGGTTGTTGGATGTAAATTAACAGTCATGATGAAAGAAATGTTACACCTCTATGCAGTATTATAGAATGAAAGTCTACTTATTCGTTTGTCAATGGTGGGTATGCTTTGATTGAATTGAATCTATGATTTGACTAGTCTTAATGAGCCTTTAATCATGCTAGAACAACTATATTTTTTAAATACATGTAAAATTGTCAAAAACAACTCATAATAAAAAAAAAGTAACATTAATTATTCAAATACCTTTAATACTTATAGTTAATCTAATAATTAAATGGAACAAAAATCACCAAATATTAGTAATAGTGAGAGAAAAGAAATGCTACAATAAAATGACAAATAATTTTGAAAAAACATGCATAGGAAACTTTTTTAAAACGAAACGGAGAGATTACAATTTTAATGACTTATTAGGTGCTTTACTCATTTATTTCATCACTTAAAAATTTAAAATCAAGAAGACGAAGGGTGATATTGTCCTTTTACCCAGACTTACGCAACATATATATTTGTCCTCCGCTGTAATTCTAAGATGAACATGATTTTTGGAACAGTACAACAGCTTAGCAAATCGGTTGATCGATGAACGGAATAAAACACAGATTGCTACACACGCTGCGTGTCGATGTCCCAACCGAATCACTGAAAAGAAAGGCATTGGAATTGGAGAACAAAAGGAAGATGAGGAGTTCTAAAACCAAGGACCAGTTCATTGTCCCGGTCCCCGAATCCTTATCCTACCTCGATACCGCTTCCATGCCCATGATTGTTGTTGCCGTTGGCGTTGCAATATTCGCCAAGCTCCTTATGATGGTATGGGTTCCATTCTCTCAACTTCATTTTATGCACATCACCTGTTCGATCATATTACTAGCTGAAACTAGTCACTAATGGGTCGTGTAATGGTTTGGCAGTATGATGAATCTAGATCTCAAGAGTTGTTAGAACGTAAGATAAAGAATTCTCCAGAGGGTCAAGGCACTGTGAGAATGCTCAGCCGTGAAGAGTGGGAGAAGATTCGGGAACTCCCACCCAGAACTCCGTTTGAATCCAAGTTTTCCCGGCCTAATTCTAGAATCAGAACCGGAGAACCATTGCATCTGGTATCAATCTTTCTCTCACTGTTTTTATTTTTATTTTTAGTGTGGTATTATCGTATACGATGTTTGTGTCGGTGTTTCATAGTTGTTGAAACACGCGAGGTCGCGAGTGAGACTTGGTCAGATCATAAGAGTTTTGCTATGAAATTTAATCACAAGGAATACTTTCATTTAGTGGCTGAAGTTTTTTCATTTTCTGTCTACAGGAGGACTTAAAGGATTGGACAATTGATGTTTTTATGGATGGTGTTGCAAGAGCTGAAGAGTACAGTAAACGCAGAAATACTAAGTAATGTAACATGTCATAAACTTAACCTTTGTATTACCCCATTGGTTAATTTATTATATGCAGTGGTGATTTCTGTTATGAGATTGTGTGTAATCATATTAACTACCTCAATTACCTTCATTTTCAATCTGCAAATTGCATGAACTATTTGGCAAACAGGTAGCCAAATGCAAAGTGGTATATCTTTATGTAGTTATGTTCTTTTTATGCTCGTTTAAGACAATAACAGACAATTAGTGGTGGTGTACACTTATCGAAATAATAGAATAACCTTTTCATTAACTAATTCCTGATTACACCAAGAAGCAATGGATACTGCAAACCTTTCATGTGTTTCAAGTTCTTTCTCAGTGTTATTGTTCTTGTTTGTTATAAGTGTATTCAACCTCAGTCTTCTCTGCTGTACAAAGGCTGCATAGTTTCAATATCTCAGGTCATGAATATCAAAGATGCAGATAATATGACCATTGACTAGAAGGTGCTGTATGAAAGAGTGGCTCAATTCTGACCGCATCACAAAGGCCAAAACACTGTTTGTTATTCCTCTATACGCCTTTTGTCCGTGCAAAATTAATTATATATTTTTAATCTGTATGAAATAGCCATAACAATTTATAATTAGATATTTAGAAAGCAATATTTTATCGGAACCTCACCGTCCAGGTGTTGAGCTGCCTATATAAGTGATGAACCAATCATGTGCTAGGCCTAAGTTAGCTGAAACCAAGTAAGGTTCTTGAGTAGTCTCGGAGAATGCCACCACAAATAGCAAGATTGGGGTTGCCTCTAGAGGTACTATGTGATTTTTCATTTAACCCAATGAGAAGAGGCGCTTTTCAACTGATTTGTTTGATAGATGGAGTAGGAGGTGGTTGACTCTTGAATAGGTACAACATAAGATCGTGATGAGGACTCTCTTCCTAAGATTGTTGTCAATGGTAATAGCATTATGAATGAGTCTCCATGTAATGAGAGATTTAGAAGGAAGGGTGTATTGTTGCCAAATGATTCTGCTCTAGCTGACTTTTGTATGATCAGAGTTTTGGATTTCATATGCATATTTGATAGTGATGATGCCATGTTGGAGATGCTCCAAATTAAATAATCATGACCAGTATCATATATTGGAAGAGTGACAATAAGAATGTTTGAGGTAATGTCAAGAGTCAAGGTGTTGAATAAGTCATGTAGATTCCAATTGTAGTCATGAATTAAATCATTGAGAGTGTTATCTTTCAAATAAGTCAGTTGAACAGGTAGGTTCTGAAGTTGATATTTGATTTTATAGCCTAGACAATTATCATGCCAGAATGATATTTGCTTGAATTTTGTCGAGAGTATGTTTCAATCTATACCAAATAGATAAAGAAATGTAGTACCTAATTGGTTGTGCTCATTTTTTTCCAGAAGCAATCACGTTCCCTCCAAGTTTGAGGAAACTTGCTTAGTTGATATCCTTGATTTTTCTATGACCGGTTCCACCAGCTGTAACGGTGTGCAATCTTTGTCCCAAGAGAAAGTAACTAATTTTTAGTGTTTATGTTTCCTTTCCAAACAAAATTTCCTAGCATTTATCCATTTTGTTCAGCAAAGTTGCAAACCGTTCATAGATTTTTAAGGCTTTAGAGAAGCATGCCATGTAACAGATGGATCAAGTTGGACACAACTCGAAAGGAGATGGAATTTCCATGTGGAGAGCCAGACTTCCCTTTGAAAATTGGAACTCCTAGATAATCAAAAGGAGTTGATCCAATAGTGAATCCAAGGAGATTGGCTAAGTTGTCTGGCATGGTTCACTACTCCACCTATGATTTTACACTTGAGAGAGATGATGTGTTGATATGAATTCTTCCCATACTCTTGGAGGAGGACATGGATGATATCTGCAATTGAAGCCTGATTTATTGATGGGACCCTGGATTATATTCAATTCCTCAACAACTTTATAAACATTGGTATACTCATTACCAAATATGTCTTTGTTTCAAGTTTTGAGTAACTGATTAAGATTCTTCACTTTAGTGGCCAAAACATACATGGGATAACAACCTAGGAATGATCAAAAACAATTTTTCTGCAAGACTCATTCAAAGTCGACATTTTGTGAAATTTAAATGAACAAGGAATGTCAAGTTTATCCATGTTAAAAGTACGAATTGAGGGTTGATGGTTAAAGAGACTTTTGGGAAAAGTGAAACAATTAACCATATTCCAAAGGTCAACCCACTGTTGGTATATATGCCTCTGTCCAACTTGATAGCCCATAAGTAGACTCCTTCTTGCCATTGATCCAAGTGTAAAATCTACCTATGGTGTTTAAATGAATGAGTTCATTAGAATTGTTTCAATTGATAAATTCATCAAATGTGG
Organism: Vicia villosa; assembly: GCF_029867415.1. Lineage (NCBI taxonomy): Eukaryota > Viridiplantae > Streptophyta > Magnoliopsida > Fabales > Fabaceae > Vicia > Vicia villosa. The sequence continues at coordinate 107,139 of NW_026704939.1, forward strand.
TTTTATTTGATAATTGAAATTCTGGTATCAGATATGTGATGTCGAAGTAGATGTCACAACACAAATATCTGAGAACTAACAGCTATGGAACAAGTTGATAATAGTAGTAGTGCAGAAAAATAAAAGACACAAGGAAGTGTTTACCCAGTTCGGTGATCAACACACCTACTCTGGGGGCTACAAAATCAGGGATGAAATCAATATACGATAGTATCAATTCGAAGCTAAACAACCTCTGATTTACAACTTCTCACTTAATCACTACCCTTCATATGACTTCTACATAAGACTCACCTAGTTATGAGACCCTCCTCAAATCCCTTCAATCACAACAGTGTCAAACGACACAATTAAACAACTGTAGAAGACACTCTTCAAAGACACACAATCCTTAATGCTTAAAGGCTTATGAGAACAGACACTTTCCTTGCTTAACAGCTTTGGAGATCAAACATTCAACACCTAAAGGTTTATGAATGAACAAATATGGAACTTACAACCAAATAAGGATTCCTAGAACCCCAACAAAATACAAATATCAGTTCCACATAAAACTAGGTTTCGACTAGTCTATTTATAGGATTAGTATAAACTAGGTTGGGCTTAAAAAAATGCAACAAAGAGGCTGCACCAAGTCTGCTACTTGTTCTCCAAGAAAATAGGTCTTTAATCTAAACTTTCATAAATTGTCTCCAATTATAGACAGTGTATGAAAACGAACATATATCTCTGATTGAATCAATCTTGGATGGCACATAAGCTCACTGAATATTCCAAAATATTTTGTAGCTGATAAAACGGTGATACACTTGACAGATCAGCTCCTGCAAACACGATGTCATACTTAACTTGTTGGAACATCTTGTTCGACATGTTGAAATCTATAAGTTAGGACATTTTATTCAACATGTTTCTGCCAGGTTGGTTTTACCAAAATGCATGTCAATTTTAGAGAAACTACAATCTCTCCCTTTGGCACATTTTGGCTAAAACAACCAATTAATCCTCGCAACAGAAGTACAACAGCAGAAAGAAAACATTAGCACGGTTAACAACATAATAAAACTAGATAGCAGCAACACCAAAACTACATAGAACATTCAGTCCTCCTCAACATGATGTTAGGACATCTTTGTCCAACATCTCTTCAGCTTAGCCATGGCTCCCCCTCAAAAGCTGCTAGCACACACTTGAAAGAGATATCTCCCCCTCAACATCTCAACACTACTACTCTCCCTTTTTAGCCACAAAGTGACAAATGTAGTAGAACATCAAAGACATAAGCACGTAATGTTTATGAAGTTTTTTTGTGTGCAGTCAAAATCAAAAATATCCTGGGCATTTAACCCTTACAGAATCATAGACTAAAATAAACAAAATCACAATGCAGATCCAAATAAAATCACATGACCAGCAGTCATGCACCAGCAACCACAACAGAGACTCCTTCTTCTCAAATGGTACCAGCAGAAGTTGTACCAAGTCTTTAGCACCTCCACCAGCAGTTGCAGCTCTGGGAGTAATTGCTATAATTCTTCATGAATGCAGACCCCAGGTCTTCTCCTGAGATTTCTACATTGCACAACATTAAGGCCTCTTGGAAAGTTATCAGCGAGTTCACTTTCAAACTTACCATGCTCTAGAGTCACGATCCAAACCTTCCTAGTACCTCGTTTGAGATAATGCCCTATATTGATGTGCTTGATCATCCTAGGTTGACTAGGATATTTGGAAATATTGAAGACACTCAAAGTGTCCCATGATAATGTCATGACATTTAGAGAGGCATTATCCTTAGACACCACATGTTGAGCACAACTGGAAATCACAACTGAACACCACATGTCTATGTAGAAGCTTTGTTATGTAGCTTCTAGGGAAATCACGTAAAAACAAAAACTGGACTTGGGTTTGAGTGGTGTACCTTAAGATGTAGTTGTATTAAGTTTATGTAACCTTGACGTGGTTCTGTTAAGTTTATATAACTTTGAAGTTGTGGTATTGGATTTGGATAAGCTAAAAGTCCAATCTGGAACAATAACCCTTTATTCATCAGTTAGTAGCTTAAGTCTCACGTCATATCGGCACTATAGATTGGAGGTGGAGTCAGTTGATGGTTTGAATCTGACTTGCTAGTGGAGTTAGGTGATGGTTTGAATCTGGCTTGCAAGTGAAACAGATGATGGTTTGAAATCAACGTTTGCATAATAGGGATCCCTTTTTGGGAAATCAACGTAAGTTAGAGAAAGAATTTTCTAAACAAAAAGGAAATGTTTTCATTTTAGAAAAATAAAATACGTTTTATGAATACAAATGTTTTAAATTTGAAGAAACTTTTTCTAACGCCCCTCTATCTTCTGAAACTATCTTATATAAATATGATAAGGAATTTCAAAAATTATTAAACAAAAGCATAAACAGAAAGCAAGATGGCTTCCATGATATATGGTGTTAGTCACAATGAAAAAATATGAATTGGTTATGATTTTGATGATAATAATGATGATCAGAAATCACCTCAAGAAAACCAACCCTATTCTCCCTTCTCCTATTTTAATACAGAAGCACAGACACGAAAAATTATTGTTGCACGTAAACCTAAGTTTGTCAGAAACTCTAGGAAAACTAATTTAAAAGGACCCAAAAGATTCTGGGTACCAAAAGATAAAATAGTGTATGTTGCAGATATCCAATGTAGTAGAGTCAAAACACCAGTCATGGTACCTGGAGTCCGGATGCCCGCGTCACATGACGGGAAGAAAGCACATGTTCAAAAACCTGTAACTTAGATACGCTGGTTACGTAGGCTTTGGAGAAAATCAGAAAGGAAGAATCGGAGGATCTGAAACAGTTGGTAATTGATCTCTTCCTTCTATTTCAAATGTATTTCATGTTGAGAGTTTAATGCATAACTTATTATCAATAAATCAATTAAGTGATAATGGTTATGGCATTATTTTTAATCAGAAAATGTGTAAGGTTGTCAGTCAGAAAGATGACACAGTTCTCTTCACTGGAAAGAGGAAAAACAACATTTATAAAATCAAGCTTTTTGATCTTAAAAACTAAGATGTAAAATGCTTAATATCTGTAAATAAAGAGCAATGGGTGTGGCATAGACGCTTGGGTCATGTTAGCATGAGAAGAATATATCAGTTGAATAAACTTAAGTTAGTCATAGGCTTACCCAAGCTGAAGTTTAGTTGAGATGCTCTTTGTGAAGCATGTCAGAAATGCAAGTTTTCTAAAACTTTTTCAAAACTAAAAATGCTGTTTCTACCTCCCGACCTTTGGAGTTCTACACATTGACTTGTTTGGTCTAGTTAAGACTGCATCAATCAATGGTTAGAAGTATGGACTTATCATAATTGATGACTATAGTCGTTGGACATGGGTAATATTTCTAAAGGACGAGGATGAGTCACATTCTGCATTTACTAGTTTATGTTCTAAAGTGCAAAATGAATTTGATTAATAGATTGTTAGAGTCGGAAGTGATCATGGTGGTGAGTTTGAAAATAAATAGTTTGAGGAGCTATTTGATTATAATGGCATATCCCGTGATTTCTCTTGTTCTAGAACTCCAATGCAAAATGGAGTTGTAGAAAGGAAGAATAGGGCATTGCAAAAAATGGCCAAAACCATGATCAACAAGACTAATGTGTAGGGGTGAGAATAGGTCAGGCCGGCCTACAGAGGCCTATGACCTAGCCTATATAAGGCCAGGTCAGGCCAGACTTATTTAACAAAAAGGGCAGGCTTAAGCTTTTTTAAAAGCCTATTTAATAAAATAGGTCAGGCTTAGGCTATTAAAAAACCCTATCAAGCCTTATAGGCCAGCCTGTATTTTCATGTTTATTAAAAATAGGCTAAATAGATCGGCCTATATTTGCATGTTTATTAGAAGAAAAAAAGGCTAAATAGGCAAGCCTATATCTGCACATATATTATAACAAAGGCTAAATAGGCCGGCCTATATATGCATATATAGGACAACTTATAAGGTTTCTTAAATAATATGGATTAATTGAAATACATAATGAAAAATAGGCTTTTAGGCCAGGCCAGGCTCTTAAAAAGGTCAGGCCAGGCCAAAAAAGAGAGCCTATTATAGGCCACAGGCCAGACTCAGGCCTTTCAAGTTTATCGTAGGCTGGGTCCAGACCTTATAAAGCCTAGCCTAGCCTATTTCCACCCATACTAATGTGGCTAAGCACTTCTGGATAGAAGCTATGAATATATCATGTTATATTCAAAATATAATCTCCATAAGACCTATTATAGAAAAGACTCCTTATAAAAATTGTGCAAGGAAAGAAAACCCAACATTTCTTATTTCCATCCTTTTGGATGCATCTGTTTTATTCTGAACACTAAAGAATATATGAATAAATTTGATTCTAAAGCACAAAAATGTATTATGTTAGAATACTCATAACGCTCAAAGGGCTATAGAGTATACAATACAGAAACATGTATTGCGGAAGAATCAATTCATGTCAGATTTGATGATAAGTTTGACTCAGAAAAGTCAAAGCTATTTGAAAATTTTGTAGATATAGAAATAACACTTGCAGGATTAGGAGAAAACGCCAAGGATTCTAAAGACAAAGATTCTGATAAAAAAGATGATACATCATAACCATCTGAACATCCTTCAGTCCATTAGTATAAAAAGGAGAAAATTGTTTACACTACCGAAAATTTTAAATTTCTGATAAATCACAGAAAATTCCAGTAGTATAAATTATTATTATTATTTAAAAAATTATACCAAAAATGTATAAATGTACTATCGAAATTTTAGTATGTTGCTGAGAATTACGTTCTTCCACACATGAAAAATAACCATCAAATTAAAATGTTTAGAATATGTCCCAATATGACCTTATATATGATAAATATTTTTTCCTCCATCTTTTACTCTTACACTACCAACCAATCACCACCATGACTCACAAATCACAATATTTGACTGCTACTTTTCTTTTTTTATTTTTCTTTCCCATGATTTCTTTCTGCCACTATCTTTGACTTCTTAAAATTATTTACAAACATGAGTTAAAAATTTGAATTGAATCAGATTTGTGAATAGTTGAATGATGTTAGCCATGAAACCACTTCTCTCTTTCATTATACATCTAAAAGGTTATTATTTTTTTAAATTTATTAACAAAAATTGAAATTTTTGTTATTATTGTGAGAAAAAAAAAAGATTGAACAATTTATAAATGAAACCCATTCACCTATCATTTTAAAATTTGAGTGAATATGTGGTGTGTCTCTCACAAATGTGTGTTTCTCTTGCCTGATGTTAAATGCTCTCTCGTGTTGATCTTCGAATTGTCTCTAATGATAGTATCACGAGCCTTTGATTTCAAGTGAAGGGACCAACTTACTTGTATCGAAATTACTCCCCACAGGTGGTGGATAAGAGGTGTCTCGTTAAATGTGGAAAAAAAAGAGCTTCCACTTAAGAGGAGCATTATGTATTGACTCACATTCGAGAGAGATTATTGAAAATCAAGTGTGAGAAATAAAATATTGAATACTTTATAAGAGAGAGCTCACACACATATCACCTTAAAGTTTTGATAAATATGTGATGTATCTCTCATAAATGTGTGTTTCTCTCGCCCTATGTTAAAAACTCTCTCATTTTAACTTCTGAATTGCCTCCAACAATTATGTGTTAAATAGAGTTGAGAGATTATGCTTTTGATGTAAAATTTTGTTAAAGGATATAACTTTGTTAGAAAATTCATCCAAATGTCCAATTGTATTAATAAGAATTTAGTTAAATTTATGCAAAGGATAAAATTGCTCTTTTTTATGGAGTGAAAATGATGATCGTATAGTTCAGTGGTTTCGTTGGAGAATTGAAAATCACATTTTAATAATAGCTTAGAAGGATTTAACATAACCACTACTTAATAAAATTGATGACAACAAATAGAAAAAAATATTCTCAAAGTCAAAATTTCAGGTAACAGTGAAAAATCATAAATATGTTACTATCATTTTTTTAATGGTAACTTTAAAGTTTGTGGGTTTCATTTGTGATTTATGTTTATGAGAAATTGTATGAGTTTCTTTATTAAAAAATTGAAGAAAAAAAATGGAATGCACCAAAATATTGATATAAACAGATGAGGTTACAGAAAAAAGATACATAGCTCATTCTATGTGAAACAAATATATATCTTTTATTTCCTCCGATTAATATGAACCGTTGATCAAATCAAGTGGGTGTATTTTTTTCCATGTCCATCCATGAACCATATGCTTGTTACCTCATTCTAGACTTAATTAGCCAATAAATTAGTATTAATAATTTATAGGTAATGTTAAGTTGTGTTTCAGGATAAGTTTGAATTCCAAATCAATTTGGAAATCTCCACGTGTTCTAGTGAGAGGTTAGACCTTCTCTCTCTAACTTATCGTGTTTTCTCCCCTCTCTTTGATAACGCAAAAATGTATCGTTTATTTGACTTGATTTATATAGATTATTTTCTATTTTATTTTAATTGTGTTGTTTTATGTTGATATTATGCTGGTATTTAAATGTGTTTCAGAAATTTAATGTTTACGAGGCTCGCAGAAGAAAAAGGGTAAAAAAGGAGAATAAATGAATAAATAAATAAATATATATATATATATATATATATATATATATATATATATATATATATATATATATATATATATATATATATATATATATATATATATATATGTGTGTGTGTGTGTGTGTGTGTGTGTAATGTAATGTGACGTAGAGACCCCCGTCTCCACATCTCCATGAAAGGAGACGCCCGTCTCCTACTTTTTAGGGGGCCACGTCTCCTAGTGGAGAGACCCGTCTCCCCACTTTTCTCAACTACTACACGTTTTCAGTCTCCTCTGCGCAGCGAAGTAGTGTACCTATAATTACAAAGAAAAAAGGGACCAGCTAGAACGAGCAGTTACCACAAAGAGCACTATATAAAGAACCAAATATTCACGTAAAAGGGGTTGGACCATGCTTAATCCCAGCCACTGTTTTTAGTTCAGTATTATTTTCCTTTCATTCCAGCATTTTTAATTCCAGCTTTTATTTCTACTTTCGTTCATATTTTCTCACAACAATTTCTACACCGAAAATTGTTATGAACCTTTAATGGATCTAACCTTACGTTAGATTTAGTTTTTATTTCCTTGTTTTTAATTCCTGCCGAATAATTTCTGAAGAACGATTCAGCCAACCTGTGGTGGAAGTTCGAGTACTTCAAGATTCAATTTCATTTCAGATTAATTTTATTCAGGTTTATTATTTACCGCCTTTATTTATATTTATTTGCATGATATATTGTATGTCAATTAATATGCCTAAAATTATGAACCGAATCTATTTATGCATGTTTAACCATATTAATATGTCTGGCTAATTTATTTAGATATCGGTATGTAAAGTAATTTAACCGTAGGGATCCGAAATAAATTGGTTTAAATATGTTTTATTAAAAATTACTCGTTTCTGGTTTTGTGTCTAATTTAATTTGATAAAGTTATAAAACCAACAGAGCGAGAGTTTGAGGTTTTAGAACTGATAAAGGTTAAGATCAACAGAGCGAGAGTTTGAGATCTTTAACTGGATAGTAGACATAGGACATTAGTTTTAAGGATGGCGAAAGCGTATTAAAATTAATTAGAATTTATTTATTTTCAAAAGTGTTTTTAAACCCGATGCGGAATGGCGAGAGCGTACGTTAGGGAATACTGGCATGATCCGAGTCAACAGAGCGAGAGTTTGAGACTAGGAGATTTAAGTAGGTAACGTCTTCATGAAGCGAGCATTTTATTAAATATGATGTTTTCAAAAAGCGTTTCTAAATCTGGTGGGATGGCGAGAGCGTACATTATGAGTTAGGATCGTAGTCTTAATCAATAGAGCGAGAGTTTAAGAGGAGGACTTTTAAATGAGATAGTTAGTAAAGGTTTTTGATTTAATAAGAATTTGGCCAATGGAACTTTGGATCACCTAAGTTAGACGAACTACATACCAATATCCGCGCATTTATATTTTACCTAGATTTAAGATTTTAGTTTCCCCTTATTAACAACTCAAATATCATTAGCCTTAGCTTTACATAGTAACTTTAGATAACGGTAGGTCGATTTATAGTCCCTGTGGATTCGATATCTTTTAAAACTACACGACACGAATGTGCACTTGCAGTTATCCCGACTAATAGACACGTAAAGTCGCGATCAAGTTTTTGGCGCCATTGTCGGGGACTATTTAAGTCGATATCGTAAAGAGACTAAGGCATTTTTTTCATTAATTACAATGTATCACCCAAACTTTTTCTACAACTCCCAACAATAGTATTTCGAGGGATACCAAGAATCCCATAAATCCGACCTCGAGATACTGTTGGAAAATTTCAATGCGTCACAAACTCATTCTCACCCGAATTACCTCTCCAATTACCAATTCCAACAATCTGAGGAGTCGCAAGAGTTTTATAACTCCAACCAAACTTACCCTCAACCGAATTTCCTCTACGATCACCACAATCAATATTTCGAGGAACCACAAGAATTCTATAATCCAAACCTCGAAACATTAATTGGGAATTACAATTCGACACTAGCTTATCCTCAACCGAATTCCCTCTACAATCACCAATCCCAACATTTTGAGGAACCACAAGAATTTTATAATTCCAACCAAACCTATCCTCAACATGATTTCCTCTACGATCACCACGCCCAACATTTTGAGGAGTCGCAAGATTATCCTAAATCCAACCTCGAAATCTTAATGGAGGATTTCATTGAAGCACAAACTCTCTCTAGGCTAGAATCTATGATGACAAAGCACTTTGAGGAAACACAAAACGCAATGCTAACTCCCTTTGAAGAACCTCAAGAATCCCATAATTTTAACTTTGAAACATCAATGGAGGATTCCGACGAGACGTTAACTCACTCTAGATTGGAAGCCATGATGGAGCACTTTGTAGAGACACAAACCGTCCAAAACCAAGAGTTTATCAAACAAAATCTTCAAAACAATGAAACCCTTAGGCAACTGACCACTATGGTTGAGTCCCTCGCGACTCACAACATGGCATTAGAGACTCAAATCTCCCAACTTGAACAAAAGTCGCTAAGACACTTACTTGAGGAGTATATGGAAACAACCATAAGTGAAGAACAAATTGAAATTCCTGAGGAGAGTGATAATGAGATTGAAGAGAGCGATTATGAGATTGAGGAGAGTGATGATGTGGTTGAGAAGATTTCTAGTGAGAAAAGAGTGGAGATTGAGAAAAATCCACCAACACCATCTGAAAGGGAGGTTGTAGAAGAGGTAGATAGGAAAAAACCTATTGTTATTCCTCTTCCCTATACCCCACCGATTTCTTTCCCGCAAAGTTTTGTGGAAGCTAAGGTAGACTCCAAATCCATAATGTATGTGAAGATATTGGAAAATATCCACACTAATGCACCCTTATTTGAAGTCTTGCATAAAAAGAGAAATTTAGACGACCATGAAACTAAGGATATCGTTAGTGATAAGAGGGTAAGGTTAACCTTTGAGGTGGTGGATAATATCACTAAGCCCGAACTTGAAAAGCTGATACTTAGGATCGATCCAGAACCGCCACCACGATTTCAAAAGAATGAACTACCCCACAGAAGAAAGAAAAGAAAAGAAAAGAAAAGGTGAGGGATATGTGAGATGGCTTGATAAGTGGCCATGGAAAACGAGGTTTGCTAAAAGTTCAACCGAGGAGTCATTCTCGAGAGAACCACCTTGAGTGCTTGCACTCTTAAGCCGTCGAGCTATCGACGTTAAACAAAGTGCTGCGTGGGAGGCAACCCACGAGTTTTGAGTTTAATGTTTTCCTTTTATCGTTTGAACTTGCAGATAATAAAGATATGGATCGCTTGTCACGTCTCGGCCATATCTAGGAGAAAAATCTATAGACTATCATCTCAAAGATGAATGGGTCTCCATGCACATTCCTACGAGTGTTACTGCTGGTGGTGACACCGTTGATGAGCATGATAGGAGAAGATATTTCCTCCGGACGCGGAGCGGATTTGGTCGTGATAGCCCGCCGGTAGCATCCATATAGGTTCTGTCTTTTCTTCTCCACCTTGGATCGAAACATTGAGGACAATGTTTGATTTAAGTGTGGGGGAGAAGCTTTACCGCTTTCATTTGTTGCTTTATTGTTTTCTAGTTATGTTGTTAAGTCTTTATATATGATTTTCTGTTGTTATCGAATTTCCCCAAAATTTGAAAATTTTAACCTCCAACAAAAATTTGAATTTTGACGCATGGCATACAAACTCTGAAAGTATAGAGGTTGTCACACTTTAGGCATTTTTAAAAAGACTTGGAAATGTTTCAACAACATCGATACCACCCTGATACCCTAAACCCCCTCATTATGTGATATCAATTTGGATGCCCATTATGTCGAGATCTTAGGGTCAAGTTTTCAAAGTAGCTCTTAAGTAGTTTATATTAGCAGTCGGCACCATCTTAAGCACAAACTACGTAGGGAGTCGATGAATATAAGTGAATGATCCTGTTTTTAATAAATATATGATTTAATAGAAGAATAACCTTCTAAGTTAGGTGACCCTGACCCGGTCATTTAGCCCAACGGTTGTTAAGCCAATAAGGATTTAATAATTAGCATCCACTGTTGGTTGGCCTAGAGGTCAATGGTACTGGGCTTGGTAGGGTGGACTACGGTCTGATCCCCTGCAACCGCAGTTAGGAAAGGTGGGGCTTCACCATTTAAAAAACCAGAACCCCGTGCTAAAGAAAAAGGATCATAGTCGCTAACCGATTTCCCCTACTATGTGCGTGTACGGATAACGGGCTTAATGTGATTGCGCTTGAATGAAAAGAGTGAAAGAAAAACGAGAGATATAGGTTGAGTTATAATGGCATAATTCGAATTGGTTTGTATAAGGAAGGAGTTTTTGAACATTGTGTCATTACGGTATCCTTGGTGTTGGCATTTACTACCTATCGATCTAACATTAGCTTAGCAGCCACGTATGATTAGGAGTCGTGTCGTGCCTTTGTTTCAAAAACCATGATTAATCATTTTCTTTTACCGTGTGGTTGATTGCTTGAGGACAAGCAATGGTTTAAGTGTGGGGGTATTTGATAACGCGAAAATGTATCGTTTATTTGACTTGATTTACATAGATTATTTCCTATTTTATTTTAATTATGTTGTTTTATGTTAGTATTATGCTGGTATTTTAATGTGTTTCAGGAATTTAATGTTTACGAGGCTCGCAGAAGAAAAAGGGTAAAAAAGGAGAAGAAACGAATATATATATATATATATATATATATATATATAAATATATGTAAATATATAAATATATATATATAAGTGGGCCCCATGCCACATATATATATATATATATATATATATATATATATATATGTGTGTGTGTGTGTGTGTGTGTGTAATGTAATGTGACGTAGTGTCACTATATATATGGAGACCCCCGTCTCCACATCTCCATGAAAGGAGACACCCGTCTCCTACTTTTTAGGGGGCCACGTCTCCTAGTAGAGACGCCCGTCTCCCTACTTTTCTCAACTACTACACGTTTTCAGTCTCCTCTGCGCAGCGAAGTAGTGTACCTATAATTACGGGGAAAAAAAGGGACCAGCTAGAACGAGCAGTTACCACAAAGAGCACTATATAAAGAACCAGATATTCACGTAAAAGGGGTTGGACCATGCTTAATCCCAGCCACTGTTTTTAGTTCAGTATTATTTTCCTTTCATTCCAGCATTTTTAATTCCAGCTTTTATTTCTACTTTCGTTCATATTTTCTCACAACAATTTATACACCGGAAATTGTTGTGAACCTTTAATGGATCTAACCTTACGTTAGATTTAGTTTTTATTTCCTTGTTTTTAATTCCTGCCGAATAATTTCTGAAGAACGATCCAGCCAACCTGTGGTGGAAGTTCGAGTACTTCAAGATTCAATTTCATTTCAGATTAATTTTATTCAGGTTTATTATTTACCGCCTTTATTTATATTTATTTGCATGATATATTGTATGTCAATTAATATGCCTAAAATTATGAACCGAATCTATTTATGCATGTTTAACCATATTAATATGTCTGGCTAATTTATTTAGATATCGGTATGTAAAGTAATTTAACCGTAGGGATCCGAAATAAATTGGTTTAAATATGTTTTATTAAAAATTACTCGTTTCTGGTTTTGTGTCTAATTTAATTTGATAAAGTTATAAAACCAACAGAGCGAGAGTTTGAGGTTTTAGAACTGATAAAGGTTAAGATCAACAGAGCGAGAGTTTGAGATCTTTAACTGGATAGTAGACATAGGACATTAGTTTTAAGGATGGAGAAAGCGTATTAAAACTAATTAGAATTTATTTATTTTCAAAAAGTGTTTTTAAACCCGACGCGGGATGGCGAGAATGTACGTTAGGGAATACTAGCATGATCTGAGTCAACATAGCGAGAGTTTGAGACTAGGAGATTTAAGTAGGTAACGTCTTCATGAAGCGAGCATTTTATTAAATATGATGTTTTCAAAAAGCGTTTCTAAATCCGGTGGGATGGCGAGAGCGTACATTATGAGTTAGGATCGTAGTCTTAATCAATAGAGCGAGAGTTTGAGAGGAGGACTTTTAAATGACATAGTTAGTAAAGGTTTTTGATTTAATAAGAATTTGGCCAATGGAACTTCGGATCACCTAAGTTAGACGAACTACATACCGATATTCGCGCATTTATATTTTACCTAGATTTAAGATTTTAGTTTCCCCTTATTAACAACTCAAATATCGTTAGCCTTAACTTTACATAGTAACTTTAGATAACGGTAGGTCGATTTATAGTCCCTGTGGATTCGATATCTTTTAAAACTATACGACACGACTGTGCACTTGCAGTTATCCCGACTAATAGACACGTAAAGTCGCGGTCACCCTTTTCTAGGGTTGGGCGGCGTCTCCCCTTTGTTTACCTCCAGTCTGTTTACTGGTGTCTCCCCAACTTTTTTGGTTTTCTCTCTACTTCTTTGTGAAGTCTAGGGTGGGTGTGGATCTGACTGAAGTTTTCCTTGCTGGTATTATAGATAGATGGAAGAGCATTCCACTATCGAAAGAAGAGGAGGAAGGGATAACGACAGATGTGGAAAAAGGAAGTGGAGAAGAGGTGTTTCAGAGAACTTTAGCGGGGAAGCTATGGACAGATAATAGCTTCAATAGTCGCGCCTTTACGAGTACTATGGTTAATGCTTGGAGGTTGAAAGGGCCAGTTGAGACTCAAGAGCTCAGCAAAAATCTCTTTCTTTTATGTTTTGCTACAAGGCGAGATTTGGAGAGCGTCATCAGAAATGGGCCATGGAGTTTTGACAGGAATATCTTGGTCTTATCCAGGGTCTCAGGTGAAGAACAACCATCGGAGCTGAATATGCACTTTGGGGTATTCTGGGTTAGGGTTTAAGAACTTCCCCTAATCCTCAGATCTGAAGCTATGGCTAAAAAGTTAGGTGGAATTTTGGGAAGTTTTGAGGAGATGGACCTTAAGGAAGCTCACCGTAATGGGAGATTTCTCAGGATTAAGGCTACGGTGGATTTGAAGAAGCCTCTGAAGCGCGGAACAGTGGTGCGGTTTAAGGAAAAGAATCTGAGGGTGCACTTCAAATATGAACGTCTTCCAACGTTTTGCTTTGCGTGTGGGAGATTAGGGCACCAGCTAAAGGATTGTGATGCATTGGGGGAACTAAGTGAGGAAGGTTATGAAGATTTAGAGGAGCAAGATCTCTCTTATGGCCCTTGGCTAAGAGCTTCTCCCCTGCCCAGAATTTTTGAAGATCAGAAACGGAAGGATTCGAGCTCGAGCACGTGTAGTAAAAGTCTCTTCAATGTGTCCTCAATCCAAAGTAGGTGCGGGGAAAAAAGTAAGGAGAAAGAGGGGGAAGTGGAGGTGGAGCAAAACCATACCAGTAAAGGCATTCCAAATGCTAAATTGGATGTGCAAGAGGGGCCAACACAAGTTAACAATTTGGCCATAGAGCTAGTGGTTGAATCTTTTGGGGCGGTGGATATTTCGAATACAGGGAAAGGAAAGGGCAAAGGAATTAAAGGAGAACCCATGAAGAAGAGGAAGTGGATGTGTAGAAAGGCACCTCAAAATGCTGTTGAAGGTCCGGCTGTGCATATTGAAGGGGAGAGTGGAAAGCGACAACTAGTGAATGTTGTCATCACTGAAGGATACTCTGAGGGGGGTTTGGGAGGAGAAAAAAAAAAGAAACAAGATGTTGGAGTTAATGACAAAGGACTGTCGGGACCAGAGGTGGTGTTGGAATCCCAACACCGCCTGTATCAATGAAAATTATCAGTTTGAACTGCAGGGGGTTGGGGAGTCCCCGTGCGGTTCGAGCCTTGTTAAGGCTCATTCGTCTTGAAAATCCCAGTGTGGTTTTCCTTATGGAGACCCGTCTTAAGAAAGAAGAATTATTAGGTATTCAGTTCAAATGTGGCTATGAAGGTTGTTTTGCGGTGGACTGTGAGGGCTCTAGTAGGGATCGGGCTGGTGGGTTAGGCTTGTTGTGGATGAACTCTGTTAATCTCACAATAACTTCTTTTTCTTTGAACTTCATTGGAAGTTCTGTGAGAGACGATTTGGAGGAACAACCGTGGGAGCTCTCCGGTGTGTATGGTTATCCCGAAGAAAACAATAAAAAAAAGACTTGGCTTCTGGTTCAGAAATTGGTGCAGGGAGAAGGAAGGAAGACGCTGATGGTTGGTGATTTCAATGACATTCTGGCGGCGGATGAGAAGATTGGAGGGATTGCGAGATCTTTAATCCAACTGTCATGGAGTAGGCAATCTTTTGAGCTCTGTGGGCTTATTGATCTTGGCTTCGAAGGCTATCCATATACATGGTCAAACGGGAGGAAGTAAGCTGATAACGTTCAATGCCGATTGGATCGGGCTTTCGCAACAGCTCTGTTTTCTAATAGGTTTGGTCCAATATGGGTCATTCACCTGTCTCGGTTTGGATCGTATCACGCTGCAATTAGGATTGACTTGGAAGCGGCTGTGAAGGATGTTAAAAGGAAGAGAGTTCATATTTTTCGGTTTGAAGAGGTCTGGGCCAGGGATCCAAAATGTAGTGAAGCTGTCAGAAACTTGTGGTTTTCTAGTGGGGCTAACACGGTCAACAAGATTAAAGCTATGTAGAACCTTGATGCCACTTTTAAGGAATACAGGGTTGGAAATCTTGGTAAAGAGATTAGAAGATTGGAGAGTTTGTTAGAGGAGGATAGAAATTGGTCTGCAGACTCGGAGGGTGTGAGGAGGTTCAAGGAGCTGGAGAAACAGAAAACACAATCTCTTACAGATGGAGGAGATAATTTGGAGGCAAAAGAGTAGAGCGTTGTGGTTAAAAGACGGAGACCGAAATACCAAATTTTTCCATGGAAAGGCAGAGCAAAAAAGACGTACCAATAGAATACAAAAGCTCAGAGAAGAAAATGGTGGTTGGTGGAGGGGAGATATACATTGTGAGAGGATTCTGGTTGGTTATTTTTCTGATATTTTTACTTCCTCTTCTCCGTCCAATATGCAGGAGGTGTGTTCAGTGGTTCAAAATAAGATGAGTAGTGAGGATCACAACTGGTGTGCTACGGCTTTTTCGGTTATGGAGGTCAAGGAAGCTCTTTTTCAGATGCAGCCGCTAAAAGCTCCGGGGCCGGATGGACTTCCAGCTTTGTTTTTCCAAAAGTTATGGAATTTTATTGGTCAGGATGTAAGCATGTTGGCTCTTGATATCCTCGACAACGGGAGAGACCCTAAGGAGATTAATAACACTTTTATCGTGCTTATTCCTAAGTGCAAGAACCCGTGTTCCCCGAAGGATTTTAGACCGATTAGCCTTTGCAACATAGTGATGAAGGTGGTTACAAAAGCTATTGCTAATCGGATAAAGCATATTCTTCCGAATATTATCGATGAGGAGCAGAGCGCTTTTGTGCCTGGGAGACTGATCACTGATAATGCTCTCATTGCAATGGAATGTTCCATTGGATGAAGAACAAGAAAAAAGGCAAAAAAAAAGGTGTTATGGCTCTCAAGCTCGACATGTCTAAAGCTTACGACAGAATTGAATGGTGTTTTGTTGTTGAAGTTCTTTCTGCCATGGGGTTCCCTAGCTCCTTGGTGTCTCTTATCCAAATGTGTATTTCCTCAGTGTCGTATCAGGTGCTGCTAAATGGGCAGCCAAGCAAATGTTTTAAACCGGAAAGGGGTTTCGTCAAGGAGACCCTTTGTCCCCTTACTTATTTGTGTTGTGCGCTGACGTGCTTTCAGGTTTACTCAAGGAGGCTACTCATAGGAAAGCGATCCATGGCATCACGGTGGCTCGGAATGCTCCTTGTATTTCTCATCTTTTCTTTACTGATGACAGTTTGCTGTTCGCGCGGGCCAATTCTGTGGAGGCCGAAAATATCATGAATGTTCTTAAGAAGTATCAAGACGTTTCGGGGCAGCTTGTTAATTTGGATAAGTCAGAGGTTTCTTTCAGTCATAATGTGCATGAAGAGGACAAGTTATAGATCCGTAATAGGTTGGGAATGAAGACTGTGGACCGGCATTCCAAGTACTTGGGCCTTCCCGTTATGTTTGGGCGCTCTAAGAAGGAAATTTTTGCTATGGTGGTGGAGAGGGTGTGGAAGAAGATGAAGGGATGGAAGGAACGTTTTCTGTCAAGGGCCGGAAAAGAAGTTCTTATTAAAGCCATTGCTCAAGCTATTCCAATCTATGTGATGAGCTGTTACAAAATTCCCGACGGTGTATGTAAGGAGATCGAAGGCCTTTGCGCAAAATTTTGGTGGGGTTCTAAGGAGGGAGATAGGAAGATACATTGGCTCAATTGGAAGAGAATGTTTATTTCCAAAAGGTTGGGTGGCTTAGGTTTCAAGGATTTTAGTTTCTTTAATACTAGCATGCTTGGAAAGCAGTACTGGAGACTTTTAACAAGTGAGACCTCTCTCCTTGCCAAGGTTTTCAAAAGTCGCTACCATCCTCGATGTGATATTGCTGCTGCCGCTACTGGTTACGCCCCTAGTTTTGCGTGGAGAAGCATCCTTAGTGCGCGTGATTTAGTGCATTCGGGATCGAGGTGGAGAATAGGTAATGGAGAGAAGGTGAATGTTTGGACTGACAATTGGTTGCCTCAAAATTTTAAGTTTAAACCTCAAAGCCCAGTCAGATTGTTGGATGCCAATGCGAAAGTGAGTGATTTAATTGATCAGGAGCTAGGCTGCTGGAAGAATCAATTGGTGTCAGATTGTTTTGTTTCGCATGAAGCAGAACAGATTCTCAATCTTCCTCTGTCCCTCCGAAGACCAGCGGATACCCTGATTTGGCACTTTGAGAAGAACAGAGTTTATTCGGTAAAGTCAGCTTATCACCTGCAGGTTCAAGAAGATTTGTCCCGTAGCCCGGGCCCGTCCAGGATCCCTCTCCATAGCTTGTGGCAGAAAATATGGAAAGCAAATATTCCTCCCCGTGTTAGGAATTTCCTTTGGCAACTCGCCAAAAATATTCTGCCGGTTAAATCCAATCTTAAGAAGAAAGGAATTGTGCTGGACCCTGTGTGCCCGTTGTGTCATGATGCGCCAGAGTCATCTCAACATGTGTTCTTGCAATGCAGTTTTTCAAGAGTGGTCTTCTACTCCTCTAGTTGCGGCTTTCGTCTGCGTCTGGATTTGGATATTCACGAGTGGATGCTTGAGTGCCTATCGGACCCGGTAAGTTCTACATGAGTCATGTCCCATGTGTCTTATGTGATTCGTAGTTTGTGATGTTTTGTGACTATATCGTGATTGTATTTCGTGACTAGTTAAATGATGGAAGTATGTGAATATGTGAATTGATGATTTTATGAATAGTATGATGATATCTATATTTGTGAATGAGATTAAGTGAATATGTCAGGTGTGACTTATATATGATGTTTTGTGACTAGATGTATGACTTATATGCGGTGATGTTTTGGGGACTATAATTGTGTGACTTATATGTGATATATCGTGAATTAGCTTGCAAAGTAAAGGAATGAGATTTATATGTAAGTGATGTGAATATGATTTGTGGTGACTTGTTGTGAGATGTAAAGTATGTGAGATTTATGAATTAGTGAAAGCATGAAGTGTATAGCAACACTAATACCTGTGATGTGATAACTATATATGTCTGATTCCTAATATACAATTTGTTCTGGTCTGGGCCGAGCAGGCCCAACCCTTGATTACCAGCCGAGCAGGCCCACTTCCCTTGGGCCCAATTACTGGACAACAGATAGGGGCTGCCCGTCGCGAAGACCCTGGCCGAGCAGGCCCAAACCTTTGGGCCCACTTACTAGATAACCGTCAAGGAGTTATCCACGCACGAAGACCACACGTCACGTCTCAGCGGAGGATTCGGTCAACCATCTCCGAACCCTACGCTATGTGCATCCAGAACGTGAGTCTCCTGCTGACTCAGCCCTAGCATGGGACGTTCTGGCAGTTCCCTAGCACGTGGGCCTCCAGTTGGATTTGGCCCAATTAGGGAACCTTGGCCCAGCGCTGGGGGCTATAAATACCCTCTTTCACTAGAGGGTCAGGTATTCTATTCTTAACTCTAAACCTCATTCTCTGATAGCTACTGACTTAAGCATCGGAGAACCTTGCAGGTACCCCCCCCCCCATCTTGCTCTTCAAGCCAGATATTGCGCCTTGACGATTCTCCTGATCAGGTACGATCAGTGGCGCCGTCTGTGGGAACCTTGCTCCCCCTTCTTTAACAAAGATCAAAGCATAACCTTTCACCATCGTCATGGCCAACAACAACATACCTAGTCTTGATCCCTTTGTCCTGGAACAACTGATTGAAGATTCCAGCCGCGAACTGACGAATCGCCGTCGGCAGGAACGTGCTTTTGCCGGACAGAGGCAACAGATTCAGCACATTCAACATGTGCACGGCCTTCAACAAGTCCAGAACGTCGAACAAACCAATCCTGAAGGACAAGTTCAGAACGGGGAAGACGGGCAGACCCGGCCCCAGACTGAACTAGACCAGCTCCAAGTGGTGAATGAAACTGATACCCGAGACGGGCAATCCGCTTCCTCGTTCACCCACACCTCTGGCAGACGAAGAAGCCGTAGCCCGGACGAGGAGGAACAGATCAACATTCCCGAGGGCGCTGATCCGACTGCCATTCTCCTACTCAAAGAGCTGCAGAAGACCAACCGCCTCATCCGCCGACAGGGCGACCGCATCCACGACCTGGAAAGGAAGCGACGATATCGCTCCCCCCAACGGAGACGCCATCGGTCACGTTCCTATTCCTCTTCGCGGTCTCCCCCGAGGAGAAGTCGCAAGCGCAGTCCATCTAGGTCTCGCTCCCCCTCGAGAAGAAACCGGCGCCAGCGGTCTTATTCCCGCTCTCCACCTCGAAAGACTCGGAAGAATCAGAAACCTGAAACCACTGAAGCCAAGAGTCTCTCACCCGAGCAGGAGCACCGAGGCCCCTCCAAAGCCGTGCAGAAAGTCCGCGAGCATTCTCCAAAAGACAACCGCAAAATCTCGGGCAAAGCACGCACTAAGTCCCAGCGGGGCAGACATTCAAACTCCCCTGAACCTAGCGACGAAGAGGATTTCCGCAGTCCCTTGTCCGAGCGAATCCGACGTGTTCGTCTTCCCCGGGGGATGGAAAAACCACCAGCCTTGGACCACTATGACGGGACCACCGACCCCGATGACCACATAAGGAGCATCGAAGCTGTCATGGACTACCATGTGGTACGAGGATCCATCAAATGCCGCATCTTTCCGACCACACTAAGGAAAGGCGCGATGAATTGGTACAGGAATCTGCCCCCTAACTCCATCCACTCCTGGACTGAACTGAAAGATCTTTTCCTAAGCCACTTCACCGCGTCTCGTCGGCAACCGAAATCAGAAGCAAATCTTGAGGCAGTAATCCAAGGTACCAACGAATCTTTGAGAGACTACCTCGACAGGTTCAACAAAGAAGCTGTCCAAGTGCAGACCGCAGACTACATGAAGAGGTACCTACTCGAACGAGGGCTCCTCCCCGGAAGCGACTTCAAAAAGGCCATCAAGATTGAGGAGGTCCACTCCATGAACGCCCTCCTTCGCAAGGCTCAGGCCTTCATCAGATATGAGGAAGCAGAAGCTGCTACCACGAGAGCGTCACGGGACAACGACGCCGCTCGCAGTTCAAACCATGAGCCCTCAACTTCGAGGCGCGGGCACGAGAGAAGGAAAGACGACAGGTCTCTCGACATCAAAGAACGCCGGGGACCTTCTGGTCGTTTCAACGAATATACCCCGCTGAACGCCTCACGGGAAAGGATCCTAGCCGAATGCCAAAACACTGACTTCAAAAAGTCGAACATCAGACCCCCGAAGTCAAACCCCGCGAGGCCAGGAACCGACAAGTCCAAGTACTGCAAATACCACAGGAGCCATGGACATATGACCGAGGATTGCATTCACCTCAAGGACGCTATTGAAACACTGATCAAGGAAGGTCGCCTTTCAAAATACACACAGAAAGGGGAACCTTCCCGAAGGGACGACCACAGAAACTCTGACGAAGGGAATTCGCCGGACAACAGGCCCCTACAAGTAGCCCTGTCAGTGACCCGACCCGAAGATTTCATACCATCGGTCGGGGCACCTGCCGCACTCAGCAAATGGGAAGGATTCCCATTCGCCATGGTCGTCTCCAACGGCGGAGATCCGGGCTCTCTCACCATCAGTTCAGTGAAGAGAAAGTTCGATGAGCTGCTCAGCGCCAACGCAGACCTCGGCCCCACACTGAGAAAGTTCCGAGGGAAATCTGAACCAATCACCTTCTACCTGGAAGAACTACCTGGCGGAGCTCCAAACGCCACAATTCCTCTGCTCTTCCGAGCAAGAATGGCGAACTTCGATGTTCGACGGGTCCTAGTCGATGAAGGCAGCTCGGTCGACATCATGTACTCCCATCTCTTCCGGACACTCCAGCTGGACGACTCACACCTCACTCCCTACGTGGGTTCAGACCTTCAAGGCTTCAACGGAGCTACCACTAAACCATGGGGTTACGTCGAGCTGATTGTCACCTTCGGAGAAGGGGAGGCTTCTAGGCAAGTCAAAACCAGGTTCTTGGTGATCGACTGCAAAACCCTGTACAACTGCATCATCGGACGCCCCACTCTGGCCGAACTGACCGCCGTACCCTCCACTGTCCACCTGAAGATGAAGTTCTACACGAGGACCGGACGAGTGGCCACCATCAACGCCGATATTGAAGCAGCCAGAAGAATCTTCGACGCTGTAATACGGTGAACTGACTTTTTATCAATCGAAATGTCGCGGTAAGCAAGAGTCGCCACCGACTTTTATTTTATCCAAACAAATTCGGAAAGGCAAAAAGAAACAGAAAAAACCCTTTTAAGAAATCTAAGTTCGGGGGGTAATTTATGCAAAGGGAAGGTGTAAGGCACCCTTTGCATCCATGGTTTTCCATGGGCTCTTAATTGCTTTGCTTGCTCGTTTTCAGAAAATGTAGATGAAAGAGGAAAAATGGACTTTAACTCGTAAATGAGCGTAGCCAGTTTTTGAAGAATTGTGAGAAAGAATATGAAAATTGAGCATTGCAAGGCAATTAGGGGCAATTACCTTAAACTCAGATGATAGGTCTCTTTTTAGCCTTTCAGAATGAAAGGGTCAATCCTTGCCATTAGAGGGCAGGAAGCCTTTCGTTTGGAGGTTGAAGGGTCATCGAATTATCGTTCGCCCAAAGACTAACCCATGCCATAGAGAGGCAGGTAGTCTAAGGGGAAGGATCAGAATAGCCTTTCGTAGGCAACCAGAGGGTCGAGGTCATATTAGCGTATCGAAGGCAGCATCATTAGGGACTTATGACCTTTGAATGAACTGAGGGCAACATTTGCTGAGGTATCCTCGTATTCGAGGGACATGGCTATTCTGCAGAAAAACACAAGGCAACCAGGCAACAGGCAACAAGGCAACAAGAGGGGTTACCACAAAAGGTGCGTGGGTGCAACAATCACGTGATTAATTCAATATATTATCTTATAATTAGTGAGGCTAATTCAATTCAAGGTTACACTCCCTAAATTACTAACCACGCAATAACATAACAAATACGGGGAAGGGAAATTATAACCAGCGGAGGAGAGGGGAATTGAAACCAGCGGGATAATAAGTTTGACATAAATAATAATTTTAGAGCAAAGTTTTAGGGTTACCGACATTCGACGCGCTTTGACAATTGACGAACCCTAAAAAAAATAGAATAAAATAGAAAACGAGCATTTGTGAGTGCATTATCAGTTCAGCCATAAACAGGGTTAACCCTAATCAACAAAAGTAAAAATACGAGAAAAAGGGGAAAAATACTTAGCTTCGATTGGGAGGTTGATGGGCAAAGGTTTGCCTCGTGTATGAAGCATTGACTCTGACCATTTTTGTTTTGACGCGGCGCATATTGAAGAGTAACCCTGAAAAAGGCACAGAAAAACAAATATTTTAGTGTAGGGCAATGTTCTCGTAAACCCCTGATTAGGGCACAAGTTAATCATGATTAATAGAATAAAAATCATATTAATTAATTATTGATTTCAACTTAATTGATCAAATTGGTGGAAAAAAAAACAAGTTTTGATTAAATATGTAACATTAATATATTTTTCATCATAAATAATTATAATTGGTTGAAGAAAGGATTTAAATAGCTTAACCTAAATAAAAATAATTAAAATGAATTATTTAATAATAATTATAATAAGATAACTATTTTTTAGAAAAAAGAAAGAAATTAAGAAGAAATTGTATTCCTAAAACAAATTTAACCAATAATCATATAAAATAAGTGAAGAAAAACAATTTAAATAATAAAAAAGAAAGAAAATAAAATAAATATAAAAGAAGAGAGACTCAGCTGGATTTGATGTGGTGAAGCTGAGGGTACATGCTATAGCCGCAAGCACCTGGAACGTTAGATCTGGAACGGATGCGATCTGGTGGCTGAAGAGCGAGGGTGCACGGGATGCGTACAAATCCTCGTCACACCAAATCTGCAAGTGACATTAGTGAAAGAAATAGAACCCAAAATAAACCAAGAATCCAGGGATCGAACCCTGGTTTTGTTGATTCAACAAAGAGCCTCTTTACCACTGCGTCACTTTTCAATTGCTGTTAAACAAACCAACACCACTAAAAATAAAGTAAAACGAATTACTTAAAAATTCAAAACTGAAAACCGCGCCCAGCCTTCATCTTCTTCGTGGAACTGATGTTTTAACTGCTACGGGCTTGCTACGATTTAGCTGCGAATATCTCCATGGCTAATCCCTGCAAACTCCAATCTCACAAGATACGCAATATAAACCCCAAAAAAAAGCATGAATCGATCGAAAAACAACATCTAAGCATGATAGCATCATCGATTCGGTCCAATTACATTTGTAATCGAAATTCCCAATTCACAGTTTAGAAACCCTAACTATGGCACAACCTATAATTCTTGGCTAAATACAAATTAAATAACACAGACGGCCTTAAAACATCATCACGATTCAAACCATGCGTTCATATGCAATTTATGATGAGTGTATGAGCACAATCGAACTGGAAAAAATTGGATACCAACTGTGACTTACAGAGACCGATTCCTGCCGTTTTGGAGGATGGTGATGATCGATCTAGCTTCAGAGACGTCTAAGGAACACGCAGTAATGATAAAAACCCTTTGAATCTCCACCAATCTTTGAAATCGAATTCAACTTTTTATGAAGAAAATAAGCCGTGTTCTTGGTGTTCTTGGCTGCCAAAAAAACTCCCCCTTTGCGTCAGAATCCGTTTTATATATATGGCATGGGTTTAGGTTAACAAAATTGAGTCCAATCTCCATGAATCAAAAGATTGATATTTGGTTTCAATTCTTTCTAAACTTGGCTTAGATTTGATTTTTTTCTTACCAATCTAATTTTTCACGATTTTATTCCAAACATATGGTTTGATTGATGATTCATTCTGGGTAGAATATCCTCCTAAATTAAATCTTTAATTATTATATTAGTTATTTGACTTATATCATTTTTAAATAAATAAAAATCAATATAAAATCAAATAAAAATCATAAGTTCGTGGCAATTGAATCTTGGGCTCTACACAGCATGAGGATGGAGATTGGATCATAATAACTTGGGCCTCTTTGTAAAGAACTTCAATTTGAATCTTTTTTCTTCACATTTCCCCTCTAAAAAGGTCCAACTTTGCCAAGGCCAATCTCTCTCAATTTTTGTGGTCTGGAAGTGTTCTAGGACTTTTTAGAAACCTTAGAGAGTCCTCTAACCAGTGTTTTTGGTCTCATATCAAAATTATTTTCCATGCTCCTTGTGTGTCCTTTTGAAAAAAATGACTTTTTGTTGACTTTTGAAAAGGACCTATAATGTTTTGGTCCATATCTCTCAAATGAAGCATTTTTAGACTTGGCATGTGAGACACAATTTTGTAGAGAATCAAATTTCCTTCAAAAATGAGATTTGGATGGAAAATTTCTGATGTTCCATGTGAAAGTTATGGCTGGTCAAAGTACAGTTGACTTTTCCTATACAAACCCTAATTTCTGAGTCTCGTATAGGAGAGTGTGTTTTGGAGCTTTGTATCTTGATTTGAATTTTGCATAAGAGGAAATAGCATGGGCAAATTTTGGGGTATGACAGACGCCTCCGTCAAAGGATTAGAACTGATCGCTCCGCCGACCAGCTCCAACAAAAAGCCAAGGGCCGAAGACAAGCATCCTCGAGGAGACCAGCATGAGACAACCAACGTCAGCTCAGTCGACCTGGACGCCCGGTTCGCAGAAGAAGAACAAAAGACTGGGGAAGAGTCGAGGTCGAAGTCACCTCACCCCTTCCGACCAGTTCCGGATGGAGATTTCGAGCTGGTCCCCTTGGGCGAAAACACTGACAAAGCAGTGAAAATCGGTAAAGGGATCCCAGACCTTCCGAGGAAGCAGCTCATAGCCTGCCTTCGAGCCAATGCTGATCTGTTCGCCTGGAGCGCCGCGGAAATGCCCGGACTCGACCCTGAGGTCGCCTGCCACCACCTCTCCATCAATCCAGCCGCAAAGGCCGTAGTTCAACGTAGGCGTCGGCAGTCTCCCGAGAAAGCGGAGGCTGCCGAGAAAGCTGTAAAAGACCTCTTAGAGGCAAATTTTATTTCCGAGGCCAAGTATTCAACTTGGCTCTCAAACGTTGTACTTGTTAAGAAATCTAATGGAAAATGGAGAATGTGTGTTGATTATACTGATGTTAACCGGGCATGTCCAAAAGACGCCTATCCGTTACCAAACATTGATAGACTGGTCGACAACTCGGCCGGCTATAAATTATTATCTTTTATGGATGCTTATTCAGGTTACAACCAGATCCCGATGGCGAGGAGCGACAAGCAGTACACGGCGTTCATGACCGAGTCGGGCAATTACTACTACAACGTAATGCCCTTCGGCCTCAAAAACGCGGGCTCCACGTATCAACGGATGATGAACAAAGTGTTCCGAGGGGAGATCGGCGACACCCTCGAGGTGTACATGGACGATATGATCGTCAAGTCTCGAGGGGACACCGACCACACCTCCCATCTCGAGCGCGTATTCGAGCGGGCCAGATCCTGCAAGATGCGCTTCAATCCGGAGAAATGCACCTTCGGCGTCCGAGCAGGAAAATTCCTCGGTTTCTATCTGACCGAACGGGGAATAGAAGCCATCCCGGATAAATGCCGAGCGTTCTCCGAGCTCCCTACTCCCAACAATAAAAAATTCATCCAAGTATTAAACGGGATGCTCACTGCGCTATCACGTTTCTGTCATACCCCAATTTTTGACCTAAGATACCACCTCATATCATTTGCATATGCATCATTTGCATCTCTAACAAATTGCATAGCTTGTGTTTGTTACTTGTGCTCAGCAGGGTTTAATCAAGAGATCACTCATCAGTGCAAGAAACAGTCAATTAGGGTTTTGTTCTCCCTTCATCTCAAATGAATCATCTTCATCTACAATCAATATTTGGTCCCCAGAGATTCATTTCAACAAGCTCAAAGGCTCTGAATCGACTGAATTAGGGTTTTGACTGAAGACAGTATACTCCTGACTTTTGCTCAGGATTTGACCTAATGACTTGGGACATGACCTCAAGACCCCAAGTACATCATTTTGGCCTAATCTATTGGCTCAAGACATCTCCAACACAAGGATTGATCAACAGTGAAATTTCAAATCATCAGATTAGGGTTTTGAACTATCAGGGACCAAAATCAGGGATCACATTTGGGAAACCCTAAAAATCCCCAGGAAGTCAATCAAAGGTTTCAATCATCTTCAAATAATCCCCATGACAACATGCAATGGAAATTGTATCTCAATTCAAGACCTACAATCATCAATTTCATCTGGTCAACAATTAGGGTTTTTGACCTAATTCACCTGAACCATTGACTTTTTAATCAGAACATGGTGCCACAACTCAAACCATGGCTCAATATCCTCTAATGCTTCAATGTGATCCATTCATACCATTCATTTGGTGGGGATAGCCTGTCTCATTTGAAATCTCCAGAAACGCGGTTCGTCTGAAAAAGTCAACTGTACAAGAACACCATTGACTTTTGGGGAATTTTGGTCAACCTTGACTTTTGAAGTTTTGAATCATCAATATATGATATATGAAGTCATTTGATCAAGAAAAATCAAGAAAATCAATCAAGGATCAAAAAGTCAAAAGTTTGACTTTTCATACTTAGAAAAATTTCTAAGTGTTTTTCATGGTTTTTTCCAAACTTTGGAAGGGAATTTCTCAAAATTTCACCTACAAACTGAAAAAACTTCCAACATGAAAGTTGTAGATTTTGATCCAATAAACAACTTTGACACATATAATTTTTTTCCATAAGATCAACCATTTAAGAGGTATGGAGCTTCAAAGTTGGTACTTTTTGAAAACTTCACTTAAAATCTCATTTTCTTCAAAGTTCATGGATCTTTTTCACCCATTTCCTTAAGGGTCTTGAAGAAACTTTCAACTAGGGTTTTGAAGTATGTAACATGAGCTTTCCAAAATGTCCAAGAGCATGAAAAAATATGGAGTGTAGCCATGGTTTTGAATTTTGCAATTAGAGGTCATTATGCATGAAATTACAAGCCATTTTCACTAAGTTCAATACTATATGGCCTATAATTCAAGCAATGACACACCAAAGCAATGATTGAATGATATTTTCTGATTTGAGATCAGAATGGAAAGAGATAAGAAGCTTGGCCAAAATAACCATGGTTTAGTTACTTTAACCATTTGCATTAAATGTAAAGATTCCACTTTATCTCCAAATGCCAAATCACCAATTCTTGAGCAAGTTGCAAAGCTCTGCATTCAGAACTCATGGCCTATAAATAGAGGTCATTTCCACTCTTCAATTCACACCAAAACCTCACAATTATAGGTTTTCTCTCTTCTTTCTTGAATTACAAGTTTCATGAGTTTCAAAGAGGAGAAAGTGCAAGTTCCATCCCTTGCAAGTTCTGAGCAAAATGATGCTCCCCACAACTCATAAACATCATTTGGAAGTTGTTTGATCCATCCATACACCCCAAAAACACCAAGAACTCAAAATCACTACCTCACTTCTCAAATATGCATAACATAAGACTTATCATGCCAATTTTCATTCAGGCTCAATTCTGTCCAAACTATCACTTCTAACATCATCCATATATCACATATGAACTATCCAATCCATCACATATAGCCAATAACCTCAGAATCATCAAATTCGATTCACTCTTGAAGCTTATGCAGATCGGGTACCATGACCATGCCCAGATGAATTCAGATGGTTCCAAGCATCCAGACACCTTCCATAAGGTCCATTGAAGCTATCCAGATCATCAAACAACTTCTGTAACACCTCTACTGAAGAATTCGATTTCCAGTTGTGCCGTTTTTAAGGTAAGTGTTCATGAACTTCAAACTCTATTCTCCATGCATCATAAATGAAATATGAACATACCATCTTGTTTCTGCACCTATGAGGATCATTAACCCTCAATCAATTGCATCATAACTTGCACATACACGATTTTACATTGAATTTCAGTTCTAGGGTTCTTCATGTTCATGCGAAAATTGACCCCCTTAGAGTGAAAATAAATGAATTATGAGGGCACCATCATGTTCCTCGTGAAAAACCGAGTGAGATAGACCCTTTGATTGATCAAAACAACACAGTTTTGAAGAATTTTGAAAATCAGTTGAAGGTGTGTTCTTGGCGCCAGTTTTGGTTTGGAAAATTCAAATCCTTGTTTTAAAATATAATCAATTGAACGCGTGTATCTTACAAGCTGCGCGCGCAGCCCAGTTGGTAAGTGTTTTGGCCGGTGAGAGAGAGGGCGTGGGTTCAAACCCTTGTGGAGACAAAACCATCTTTTTAGCACCTATTTTCTTTCATTTTCTTCACAACTTTAATTAATTATTTAACCAATCAAATTAACTCATTTTTTATTCATTTTTTACACACTTCTTATTTAATATACATATTTTGACAATATCAAAAAAATCACAAAAAAAGGATTTATTTAATGCATTTTAATTAGGTTTAAAATGATATATTTTTAAGTGTTTTAAATACTTTAAATATTGTTTTTAATTTTTAATTTTTAACCTAATCACTTGTAAATACTTTTTGTGATCAAACCCTAATCACTTAGGTCTTAATTGAGTATTAAAACTTGTTTTAACTTAATTAAGTTGACTTTTGTCAAATTCAAATCGTTTTAAGACGAGCGATCGCGATTCTTTTTCAAAACGATAAACCATTTCTTTTTGATTTTCAAAAGAAACCATTGATTAAATCTTTTTGATTGATCAATTGATTTTCAAAACGAAGTGGGGCCTCTCGAATATTAGAGAGTGTAAGTCCCATTTCTTTTCTTTTTGTACAGTTTTTTTTCAAAACAATAAAACCTCTTCAAAAATAAAATCTTTTTTCAAACAATTTTCAAATCATTTTCAAAACAACAAAACTTCAAAGAAACTTCAAACTTTTCAAATATACCATGAGCCTCCATGTAGGTATAAGTCCCAAGCCCTTTTGTACATACCCTTTCCTTTTTCTTTGTACAAAAACTTCTTTCAAAACAAACTTTCAAACAGTTTTTCAAACGACGCGTCTGTTAATAACAATCAACCATGTTTTATAAAATAAAACATGGGCCTCCACATAGGTATAATTCCCATTCTCGTACATGAAATTAGGTATTTCATCGTACATCCTTTTTGTACATACACTTTTTTGCACATACCTCGATCAGTTTGTTTTTTAACTTTTAACAACAAATCAAAAATGAAGGTTTTCTTTAAATCTTCCCAAAAAAAATACCATGGGCCTCCATGTAGGTATAAGTCCCAAGCCCCTCTGTAAATGCCTGTTTACATAGCTTTTGAATAAACTCAAGTGGGTCTCTCCCCGAGCATAAGTCCCGAGCCCCCCGTGTTTACAAATGGATCATGCTTACAGGTATATTTCCTTCATAAACTCCATTGTATACACACACCTTGTCATATATATGTGCTTGTTCATATTTGTTCATATTTGTTCATGTACTTGTTCATATTTGCTCGTACTTGTTCATGTTTGTATGTGTGATATATATGCTTGTTCAACTTAGTACAACACTAGGTTCCCCATAGCCTCCTATTGGGCTTCGTGCAAAGAATCTCTCTAGTTTAGGTTAGGACATAGAGTATGGTTTCCCGGTGAAATCGCTCTAAGAGCTCAAACCAACTATACCACGCCTCCCCTTGGGCTTTGTACAAACGACTTGTCCCTCCCATAGCCTCCTCTTGGGCTTACAATGCAAGGACCCTGGATTGTCCCTCCCATAGCCTCCTCTTGGGCTTACAATGCAAGGACCCTCGGATAGCCTCCTCTTGGGCTTCGTACAAGGACCCGCGGGCTTCTTATAAGCATCCCCAATATCCAAAACAAATACCCTAGGAGATTAGACATTTATCATCTCTATGATAGGAGTATCTCTTCTATATCATCACAAACAATCAATCAAATCAAACTTCTTTTTTGCCACAAGGCTGGCTAATCAATCAAACCATTTTGCCACCATACTGGCTGATTAATCAAAGTTTTTGTCACAAGGCTGACTTCATTGAAACTTTTTGCCACAAGGCTGGCTGATTAATCAAAACTTTTTGTCACAAGGCTGACTTAATTGAAAGTTTTTGCCACAAGGCTGGTTAAACAAACAAAAACATCTTTATCATTCTAAGCGCCATAAGTGGCATGGCCCAGGGCTTATAATGAAAAGATTTTCAAACAAAAACAAACAGATGTATGTGATGATATAGATTAGATACATCGAACATTGAGATGACATTTGTCTCTTATCCTTTGCTTCCACTAGCATAAGTGGGAACTACGATTGCTCTGACTTTCTCAACATCCCTTTGAGAATACGTAGGCACAAGGTCGTATCCTTGGCGAGCAAAACTTCTCTCTCAAACCACTCAAACCTTAGCACCCGTACACCCCGAGCTACAGATGCTCTGATTCCCTCTAAGGGATATGTATGCAGAGGATCGCGATGATCTTTGCGAGCATAATCAAACAAACACCTTAGGTCCCACCTCTTTCTCACAAGAACCTCCACCATAACAAGAATGGAATAAACAAAACAAAGAAACCTATAGAGTACTATAGATACGTTGGGTGCTAATACCTTCCCTTCGTATAACCAACCCTCTTACCCAAGATCTCTCCCCCCACTTTTAGGTTATTGCAGCTTTTTTCCTTTTCCTCTTTTGGAAACAATAAAAAGTTTGGTCGGTACAAAAGAAAAATCATTTTTTGAGCACTCGAGCCCAAAGAAGGCATCAGGTGTCTCATCCCGAAAAAGGACAACGATTTTTCGCCCGCGACAGAAAAATGGCGACTTCACTGGGGACCATCTTGTTATTGTTTCCAAAGGAAGGGTTAATTCTATTTGCTTTATTTTTCATTTCATTTTTTGTTATATGTGTGGTTCTGGTTCTGTTACTTGCGTGGTTCTGTTACAAGTGATACATTATGGACAAATCCTAACCCGGATTAAGTACACATAAGAATTAGGTGGAGGGTATAGTCATGTGCAGGCGCACGTGAGAATCCTTCCGCTCAGTGGAGGTTCCTTGTTGGTAATATATGTTTAGCATGTTTCGTAGCGAAGACATTATTACTTTCATTGAACTGTAGAAGCTGAGTTGGCCGTAGAACCCCAACCCATCCTGGCCTTATTAGGTTGTGGTGCAGAAACTATTCAGGTGAAGACTTGGATTAGTTGTCATGCGGAGAACCACACTCAGACGAGTTTTTCTTGAGAATATTACTGGCTCATGAGCTTAATTGTGGAAAGCCGGTAATATCCGAAAGAAAAATGTAGACTCTGACGTATCAGTAGAACATGTTGTGCAGGTGATTAACTAGAACTATCCCATTTTTGGTTCTCTGACCTCATGCTCGTGACTTTGGACCTTTGAACCTATGCGTTACCATGCTTGTGTTATCATATTTGTGTTACCATGTTTTCGCTACCATGTTTGCTTTACCATGTTTGAATATGTGGCATCCATGCATCCATGCATTCATACATTCATTAAAAAACCCATCTTTTTCCATAAAAAAAAATGTGATTTTTCCAAAAAAATTTAGAGAATTTTCTTTGCAAACATTATAGAATTAAGTTATGGAAAAAAGGTATACCAAAAAGTACGGTTTCAAAGCGCCTGATGTGGAAAAACTGATAGAGTTAGCATCTTCTGTACAAGATCCTTGTAATTTTAGGAAAAGTTATGGAAAGCTTTTGCCTATTTTAAACACTCATGTTGATGAAGGACTTCTCAAAACTCTGGTTCAGTTCTATGATCCCGTCTACCGGTGTTTCACCTTTCCAGACTACCAGTTGGTACCGACCTTGGAAGAATATGCCAATCTTTTGGGTATTCCTGTGTCTGACAAAATACCCTTCAATGGTTTGGAAGCCATTCCTAAGTCACACGTCATTGCAGCGAGCGTCCACTTGAAGAAATCTGAAATAGAGAGTAATTGGACTACCAAAGGAAACCTCCCGGGTTTAACTTCACACTTCCTAATAAAGAAAGCCTTTGATTTCATCGAGACTGGTAGCATGATAGCTTTTGAAGCTATACTAGCCTTGCTCATCTATGGGTTAGTTCTGTTTCCCAACGTCAACGACTTTGTTGATATCAATGCCATAAAGATCTTTCTGATTGGAAATCCTGTTCCGACTTTGCTTGGTGACATGTATTTCTCTGTCCATCATAGGAATCGCCAAGGCGGTGGAATCATTGTATGTTGTGCACCTTTGTTGTTCAAATGGATTGTTTCACACTTACCTGAGTCTCCTATTTTCACAGAAAACCGAGAAGGCTTACGTTGGCCTCGAAGACTTATGTCTCTTACTAATAATGATATTCATTGGTATACCTTGGCTCGCTGCGGTACAGAAACCATTGAAAGTTGTGGAGAATTCGCCAACGTACCCCTCATTGGTACACAAGGAGGAATTAACTACAATCCGGTCCTAGCCCGACGACAACTCGGGTATGCAAATTCAACTAAACCCATTGGTCCTACAGTGGAAGGTTACTTCTACCGAGAAGGGGATAATCCTCAAAGGTTGAAAGCAAGAATGGTGAGAGCTTGGTACGACGTCCGATGGAAAGAAAAAGGCGAGGAAAGAAATTGCATTGCCATGGACGCCTACACCTGCTGGGTAAAGAAAAGAGCAAAAGAGTTTCAAATGCCTTATACTTATGAAAAACCCATGTTTCCTGCAGTGTCTCAACGACCCAACATTCCCACTATGGAAGAATACCAAGACACTTTGGCTAAGATGAGGATAGAAAAAGATGCTTGGGAAGAAAAGTTTCGTAGAACGGATGTGGAAAATAAAAAGTTGAAGAAAAGAGTGAAAGATCACGAAGAAACTCTCTATTACCAAGATGGATGGCTCATGAGCAAAGATGAGAAGATTCGCCAGAAAGACGCTGCAATCAAGAGATATATCAGAGAAAGCAAGAAAAATCTTGAAGGTTCAACAAGCAACGCTCCGACTCCTGATGATTGGAAGAATACTGTTGACAAGCTGAGGACTGAAAAGGCCGAATTGAAAGCTCACTATGGGAAAGAAATCATGAAGCTCAAGCTGCACAATGCATTTGGTTCTTCGTCTGATGAAGATGT
Organism: Vicia villosa; assembly: GCF_029867415.1. Taxonomy (NCBI): domain Eukaryota; kingdom Viridiplantae; phylum Streptophyta; class Magnoliopsida; order Fabales; family Fabaceae; genus Vicia; species Vicia villosa. The sequence continues at coordinate 140,569 of NW_026704939.1, forward strand.
TTAGGATTTGTTTAGCTTTTTTTATTTATCCTTTGCTTTTGTAAGGAGCTACGCTCCAATATTGTAACATTTCCCATTATTGCAATAAAAAAATGATGAATGAATAAAAGATTTGTTTGTGTTCAAATGTTTGCAAGAAAATAATCTTTAAAATGTTTGGAAAAATCATAAATTTCTTTTTACATACATCATTCGGCATATCGAGTCTGTTGTCTAGAGTCTTATCTTTTGGATCTCTCTCCAATAGATCGTCAAGCTGTCGCGTCTCAAAGTTTCTCGACCACGTTCGCAATCAGATCACAGATACAATACTCGTTCAAGCAGAAGAAGAGTAATGGAACACTCTGAACAAGAGAATGTTGAGCTCCGTGGTACAGTGACCACCCTTCAGGAAAAGGTGGAAAGTCTCACTACTCTGGTTGACTCCTTGATGGCCGCACAGAATCAGCCGCCGCCACCCAACAGTCAAGCGACGGTAACATCTGAAGTCACTACTCCAGTTTCTACAGTTGCATTCGGCATTCCATCTTTCTCCATGCCGGAAGGTTGGGGCCCGCCTTTCAGCTTTGGTACAGGTTTCCGCCATAATTTCTCTGGGGTTCAAACAGCTACAACTGAAGCGCCTGCTGCACAAGGTTCGGCGTTTATTCCACATTCAGGGGTAACTTTTTCCCAAATCACTATGGCACTTTCTCAACCCACTATGACGGTTCCGACCCCTACGGTTCACACTGTTCCTTATGACTCTGACAAGGCAGTTCCATACAACTATAATGCTACAATGATAAAGAATGGACAAGAAGTTCCTTTACCTACTCTTTCATCTGTCGTGAACATCGCTGATGTGAGTCGAGTAACAAGAAGTGGACGTGTATATACTCCACTACCTCCGAAGCAGCCTGTTGCTCCTGCTACCGGACAAAATCCTGTGAATACACCAGTAGGGAGTCCTGTAGAAACTCCTGTCAGTAATACAAACACTGATGTTGGTCAATCCAGTGGAACCAATGTGAATCCTGACTTTGACGAAATTTTGAAGCTTATCAAAAGAAGTGAATACAAAATTGTGGATCAGCTTATGCAGACTCCTTCAAAGATCTCAATACTTTCATTGCTTTTAAACTCTGAAGCCCACAGGGAAGCCCTGATGAGAGTCTTGGATCAAGCTTTTGTAGATCATGATGTGACTGTTGACCATTTTGATGGGATAATAGCCAACATAACTGCTTGCAACAATTTAAGCTTCTGTGATGAAGAACTCCCCGAGGAGGGTAAAAATCACAATCTTGCTTTGCACATTTCTATGAACTGTCAGTCAGACTCTTTGTCCAATGTGTTGGTAGACACCGGATCTTCCTTGAATGTGATGCCAAAGACGACTCTTGCTCGCTTGTCTTACCAAGGAATGCCTATGAAGTTCAGTGGTGTAGTTGTCAAAGCATTTGATGGATCGCGAAAATCTGTTATCGGCGAAGTCAACCTTCCCATGACAATTGGTCCACATACATTTCAAATCACCTTCCAGGTCATGGACATTCAAGCTGCTTATAGCTGTTTGTTAGGACGACCATGGATCCATAAAGCAGGGGCAGTAACTTCTACGCTCCATCAAAAGTTAAAATTTGTAACAAATGGAAAATTGGTAACAATAAGTGGAGAACAAGCCTTAATGGTGAGTCATTTATCCAATTTCTCTTTCATTGGTGCTGATGATGTGGAAGGAACTCAGTTCCAAGGTCTCTCTTTAGAAGACGAATCTTCCAAAAAGAAAGCATCAATCTCTTCTTACAAAGAGGCGGTAAAAGTAGTGAAAGATGGAACTACCACTGGCTGGGGGCAAGTTGTGATCCCTACCAAGAATGAAACTAGAGCAGGTCTCGGATGTTCACCAACATTCTCAAACTGCACCAAGAAGGATGAAACCCTTCGTCCGATCAAAGAAACATTCATTAGTGGAGGGTTCCTCAATCCAATTCCTCAAGAGGTCAATGTCCTTATCAAAGAATGCATCGAAGAAAGTCTCTCCGATACTGAAGAAGAATGGAAATGTTATCTCAATGACTCAGGATACATATCTCAGGAAGAACCATATCCTCCTTCAGAGAAGTCCAAAGGCAAAGAAACTGAGCCTGTTCCTGCAGAAATCTGGGACACCTTGGGACAACCAAGTGGAAAATTTGATTATATGGTGAAATACACTGCACCTGAAAGTTCAAAGGTTACGATTGAAGATATCCAACCAACTGGATGGGGAGATTCCTTTGAATATAATAGTCAACCAGAAGAGGCTTACCAATACTGTCAATTTTCTCAGCAGCCTGAAATTACTGACTTCAATGCATCTGCCAAGATTAACAATCCTGAAGATGGTTATTATCACATAAATGCCATTTTTGAAGATGAAGGGGAAGATGGTCCCGCAGTTGACTCGGAAAGTGTCGCTGACAATGAGTCTCTTCATCCTGAAGACTGGGAAATACATCCTGAAAATTCTGAAGATTGTGACTCGTCTTATGCTCTTCAAGAAGTAGAAGAAGACCGTTTCAACTCTACAAAGAACAAGGTTGACAAACCAGGACCTTCAAATCCTGCTCGACCAGCAATCAATGTCAATACTGGAGATAATTCTGAAGAGAATTTTCCTGAATACATAATACACAGAGGAGTTCGTTGCTACTGGAAAGCTGTCGACGTTCCGAGTGTTGTTCGCCGCTCAAAGTAATCACCTCGCTGTTATTTTGAGCTCCTGCCTTGCCCAAAGCAGAGAGATGTTTTATAGGGCTTTGCTTTTAAATGTTCCGCCCAAATAACTTTGTGTATAGGGCTTTGTTTTAAAAGTTTCCCTCTTTGTCCTGCCCAAGACAAATGAGTTTGTGTTTAGGGCTTTGTTTCAAAAATGAATCATAAATAAAGTGTCATTTTGAATTCCCTACATTATATGTTTTATTTTTGCTTTTTTCTGGAAATGGTAATCCTAAAAAACCGGAAAAAAAAACTTTTTCAAAAAAAATCTGCATACACTCCTGCATTCATAAATTTTCTGAAATAAATATAAATCACATGTGCAGATTTACTATTGATAAACCCATTGAATGCAATAACCCTATGCCCTCTCCCAACTTTGAGTTTCCTGTGTTCGAAGCCGAAGAAGAGGAAGAAGAGGAGATCCCGGACGAGATCTCTCGATTACTTAAGCACGAGGAAAGAGCCATTCTGCCTCACAAAGAGCCTTTAGAAAAGATCAACTTGGGTTCTGAAGAAGACAAAAAAGAAGCGACCATTGGATCGCTGCTTGATGCTGATGTCAAGAGTAAGTTGACAGACCTTCTCAAAGAATATGTGAACGTGTTTGCCTGGTCCTACCAAGACATGTCTGGGTTGGATACCAATATTGTTCAGCATTACTTGCCATTGAAGCCAGAATGTCCGCCGGTTAAGCAGAAATTGCGAAGGACTCACCCTGATATGGCTAACAAGATCAAAGTGGAAGTTCAAAAGCAACTCGACGCAGGTTTTCTAGTCACCTCTGAGTATCCTCAATGGTTGGCCAACATAGTGCCAGTTCCAAAGAAAGATGGTAAAGTCAGAATGTGTGTTGACTACCGTGACTTGAACAAAGCCAGTCCCAAAGATGACTTTCCATTACCACATATTGACATGCTGGTCGATAATACCGCTAAGTTCAACGTCTTTTCCTTCATGGACGGGTTCTCCGGTTATAATCAGATTAAGATGGCTCCTGAAGACATGGAGAAGACGTCTTTCATCACCCCATGGGGTACCTTTTGCTACAAAGTGATGCCGTTTGGAATAAAGAATGCAGGCGCAACTTACCAAAGGGCGATGACTACTCTCTTTCATGACATGATGCATAAAGAAATTGAAGTTTATGTGGACGACATGATAGCCAAGTCCAGCACAGAAGAAGAACATATTGAATACCTTCTGAAGTTGTTTCAACGACTAAGGAAATATCAGCTTCGCTTGAATCCTAACAAATGTACTTTTGGGGTTAGATCTGGAAAACTCTTGGGTTTCATTGTCAGCCAAAGAGGTATCGAAGTAGATCCCGACAAAGTCAGAGCTATTCAAGAGATGCCTGCACCAAAAACTGAAAAGCAAGTAAGAGGATTTCTCGGACGATTGAACTATATCTCCAGATTTATCTCTCAAATGACTGCTACTTGTGGGCCAATTTTCAAGCTTCTCCGCAAAGATCAAAGGGTTGTATGGACTGAAGATTGCCAGAAAGCGTTCGACATTATCAAAGAGTACTTATTAGAACCACCGATATTGATTCCTCCAGTTGAAGGGAGACCATTAATCATGTACCTTACCGTGTTGGAAGAATCCATGGGTTGTATGCTTGGACAGCAAGATGAAACCGGTAAGAAGGAGCATGCCATCTATTACTTGAGTAAGAAATTCACAGATTGTGAGTCTCGTTATTCCATGCTCGAAAAAACATGTTGTGCTTTGGCCTGGGCTTCAAAACGTCTCCGCCAGTACATGATCAACAATACTACTTGGTTAATCTCCAAAATGGATCCGATCAAGTACGTCTTTGAAAAGCCTGCCTTAACAGGAAGGATTGCCCGATGGCAAATGCTGTTATCTGAGTATGACATTGAGTACCGTGCTCAAAAAGCAGTCAAAGGAAGCATTCTCGCCGATCATTTGGCACATCAACCAATTAATGAATATCAATCTCTCAAGTTTGACTTTCCTGACGAAGATGTCATGTACTTGAAAATGAAAGATTGTGACGAACCGTTACCTGAAGAAGGTCCTGATCCTGGATCAAGATGGGGCTTAATTTTTGATGGAGCAGTAAACGCTTTTGGCAATGGAATTGGGGCAATCATCATCACTCCCAAGGGTACTCATATCCCGTTCTCCGCCAGATTACTATTTGATTGCACTAACAACATCGCAGAATATGAAGCTTGTATCATGGGTCTCGAAGAAGCCATTGACTTAAGGATCAAGATCCTCGACATATATGGAGATTCAGCCCTCGTGATCAACCAAATCAAAGACAAATGGGAAACTTACCACCCTGGCTTGATTCCTTACAGAGATTATGCAAGACGTCTGTTGACTTTCTTCAACAAGGTTGAATTGCATCATATACCTCGAGATCAGAATCGAATGACAGACGCCTTGGCTACTATATCTTCCATGTTCAAAGTCAATCACTGGAATGATGTGCCTAAAGTCAGAATCACGCGCCTTGAAAGGCCCGCTTATGTGTTTGCAACTGAAGCAGTCATCGATGATAAACCGTGGTTCCACGACATCAAACGCTTCCTTCAAACTCAAGAGTACCCGCTTAGGGCATCAAACAAAGATAAGAAAACTCTAAGGAGACTTTCTGGCAGTTTCTTCCTGAACGGAGATGTGCTATACAAAAGAAATTTCGACATGGTTTTGCTCAGATGCGTGGATAGACACGAAGCAGACATGTTAATGCATGAAGTGCATGAAGGGTCCTTTGGAACTCATTCAAATGGGCATGCAATGTCCAAAAAGATCTTAAGAGCAGGATACTATTGGTTGACAATGGAATCTGACTGTTACAAACACGTGAAGAGATGTCACAAGTGCCAGATCTACGCAGATAAGATCCATGTACCACCGACTCTACTCAACGTTCTCTCATCTCCGTGGCCTTTCTCCATGTGGGGTACCGACATGATTGGAATGATCGAACCGAAAGCTTCAAACGGTCATCGTTTCATCTTGGTAGCTATTGATTACTTCACCAAATGGGTCGAAGCAGCATCTTACGCCAATGTTACAAGACAAGTGGTTGTGAGGTTTATCAAGAATAACATCATTTGCCGATATGGTATTCCCAGCAAGATCATTACTGACAATGGTTCAAATTTGAACAACAAAATGATGAAAGAATTATGGGAGGAATTCAAGATTGAGCATCATAACTCTTCTCCTTACAGACCAAAAATGAACGGCGCCGTTGAAGCTGCTAACAAGAACATTAAGAAGATCGTCCAGAAAATGGTCATCACTTACAAAGACTGGCATGAAATGCTGCCATTTGCTTTACATGGGTACCGTACTTCAGTGCGTACTTCAACAGGGGCAACTCCCTTTTCTCTAGTATACGGCATGGAAGCTGTGCTCCCCGTAGAAGTTGAAATCCCATCAATGAGAGTCCTCATGGAGACTAAGTTATCAGAGGCTGAATGGTGTCAAAGCAGATACGATCAGTTGAACTTAATCGAAGAAAAACGTATGACTGCTCTATGCCATGGACAGTTATACCAAGCAAGGATGAAACAAGCTTTCAACAAAAAGGTTCGACCTCGTGAATTTCAAGAAGGCGACCTCGTGCTTAAAAAGATCCTGTCTTTTCAACCAGATTCTAGGGGCAAATGGTCTCCTAATTACGAAGGCCCGTATGTTGTCAAAAGAACATTTTCTGGCGGCGCCATGACTCTTGCAACAATGGATGGTGATGAACTCCCACATCCTGTGAATGCTGATGCAGTCAAGAAATACTTTGTCTAAAAAATACAAAAGAACAGCTCGGTAAGTCGAAAACCCGCAAAGGGCGACTTAGGCAAAAATGAGCGTCTCGGTGGACTGAAAACCTGAAAGGGCGGTCCAGGCAAAAATTAGAGACAATAAACAGAAAAATTCATCCTGGTAGATTGAAAACCTGAAAGGGCAATCTATGCAAAAATTAGGGATTTATGACAAAGTAACTGCATCAGTCCATACTTCGTCACCTGAGGAGTCTTTTTCATCAAAGGATCTTCAATCAAATCATCGCCAATCTGAAGCGACAAGCACAGTTGGAACTCAAAGTTGTTAGAGGGAATAGTGGTTATTGCTTTCAATGTAGCCTTTTCCGCATAATTACCATTTCCAACTTTTGTAAATACTCTATGGAATCACGCCTTTAGCTGATTTCCATCCTATTAAATAAATTTGAGCCTTGTGCCCATTTGTTTGCAATCTTTAATTTCTTTCAGCTTGCAAAATGACGCTTTAATTGTGTTATTCACTTTTGAAAAAAAAAAAGAGAAAAAAAAGTTTTAAATGAATTTACTTTCCTTTTTCAAAATAAAAGCGAAACTTTCCTTTGAGTTGTGAACAACAGAAGGAACAATCAACAGCTATCTCCATAGGATGAATCAAAGATTATGATAGGAAAAGCTCTTCTATCCCCAGTGAAGAAGCTCTTCTATCCCCAGTGAAGGGGATCTTTTATCCCCAGTGACGAAGATCTTCCATCTCCAGTGAAAAGGTTCTTCCATCTCAATGAGAAAAGATGCTCATCTTCCCCAGAGAAGTTTAAAGCACGCAGCATCATTCATCACCCGTGCTATCTACAACGTGTTGAAAAACATTTGCCAAGTATCTGGTTGTATTGCGACGTCGGTCCCTCTCCAGTATACACTTCATTATCTGTCAGTATTGTTAACATGCATACTACATTCATGACATTCATCATTCATCATATTTTCATCATTTATGCATTCTTGCATTTTTCAATGTTTGCTTTAAAATCACTTGATTAGGATATATCTATCCTCAAAAAAAAAAAAGAGAAAAGAAAGAGAAAAAGAAAAAACAAGTATGGGCGTGTCATCTCTCCAAGTAGGTCGTCACCCATAAGCAGAAAAGAACATATCCTTTTTCCAGTTCCCCACTGAGATCATTCCTCGTGGAAGAAGGTTGCTTTAGTTTCTCCTCTCAAAACAAAGGATAAAAAAAACCCATTCGAGTTCATTCCTCATGGGTACAAAGTCTTGTTTGACTGTTTCTTTCCAATACATTCATGGATAGAACCTTGTCTTTACCAGAGATTCAAATTCCGATTCCCCAAACAGAGTCGTGAAAAATAGACAATAAGCAATAGCCTCATCGTTTGAGCAGCTTATGTCTCTTTCAAAAGCTTTTTCCTCTCAAGGAAATCAATCATGAAGACCATTTGACAATCAGGGCCTTATTACTGTTCACAAGGCTGAATAACCAGTAATTTCCCTAACAAAAGTCTCCAGGATCATTTTATCACTTGGCTGATAATTGATCATGTCTTCAAAACCACTATCACGAGGCTGGTAGTCGGTAACCTTTTGTTCTGGTTATATTATTCAACATGTCTATCACAAGGCTGATAGTCGGTAATATTAACCGAACCTTTGAAACTCTTTTTACCTTGTCAAGTCTATCACCATGCTGATAGTCGGTAATCTAGTTTCATACCTTTCACCTTCGCATTATTAACAAGTCTATCCCTGTGCTGATAGTCGGTAATGTCGATAGGTAAGCTTTTCTTACAAAGCTATCATTCCCCGGTGAAGCATACACTTGCTTTCCCGAAAAGGAAAAAACGGATTCTCTTCCTAAAAACGGATTGAGACATCCTTCTCGATCTCTTGTCCCCAGTGGAGTCAGTTCTTGATATCCCCTCGGTAAAGATATCCTTGCATCATTCGCAATTTTGGTATCTTAGGTCCAAAATTCGCGTCTTCTGATATTTAAGTCTCTTCCACCCTATCAAAACGAAGATTTTCAATCTTCATGTCTCAGGTTGAAGAAACTTAAATAGGGGCATCTGTCATACCCCAATTTTTGACCTAAGATACCACCTCATATCATTTGCATATGCATCATTTGCATCTCTAACAAATTGCATAGCTTGTGTTTGTTACTTGTGCTCAGCAGGGTTTAATCAAGAGATCACTCATCAGTGCAAGAAACAGTCAATTAGGGTTTTGTTCTCCCTTCATCTCAAATGAATCATCTTCATCTACAATCAATATTTGGTCCCCAGAGATTCATTTCAACAAGCTCAAAGGCTCTGAATCGACTGAATTAGGGTTTTGACTGAAGACAGTATACTCCTGACTTTTGCTCAGGATTTGACCTAATGACTTGGGACATGACCTCAAGACCCCAAGTACATCATTTTGGCCTAATCTATTGGCTCAAGACATCTCCAACACAAGGATTGATCAACAGTGAAATTTCAAATCATCAGATTAGGGTTTTGAACTATCAGGGACCAAAATCAGGGATCACATTTGGGAAACCCTAAAAATCCCCAGGAAGTCAATCAAAGGTTTCAATCATCTTCAAGTAATCCCCATGACAACATGCAATGGAAATTGTATCTCAATTCAAGACCTACAGTCATCAATTTCATCTGGTCAACAATTAGGGTTTTTGACCTAATTCACCTGAACCATTGACTTTTTAATCAGAACATGGTGCCACAACTCAAACCATGGCTCAATATCCTCTAATGCTTCAATGTGATCCATTCATACCATTCATTTGGTGGGGATAGCCTGTCTCATTTGAAATCTCCAGAAACGCGGTTCGTCTGAAAAAGTCAACTGTACAAGAACACCATTGACTTTTGGGGAATTTTGGTCAACCTTGACTTTTGAAGTTTTGAATCATCAATATATGATATATGAAGTCATTTGATCAAGAAAAATCAAGAAAATCAATCAAGGATCAAAAAGTCAAAAGTTTGACTTTTCATACTTAGAAAAATTTCTAAGTGTTTTTCATGGTTTTTTCCAAACTTTGGAAGGGAATTTCTCAAAATTTCACCTACAAACTGAAAAAACTTCCAACATGAAAGTTGTAGATTTTGATCCAATAAACAACTTTGACACATATAATTTTTTTCCATAAGATCAACCATTTAAGAGGTATGGAGCTTCAAAGTTGGTACTTTTTGAAAACTTCACTTAAAATCTCATTTTCTTCAAAGTTCATGGATCTTTTTCACCCATTTCCTTAAGGGTCTTGAAGAAACTTTCAACTAGGGTTTTGAAGTATGTAACATGAGCTTTCCAAAATGTCCAAGAGCATGAAAAAATATGGAGTGTAGCCATGGTTTTGAATTTTGCAATTAGAGGTCATTATGCATGAAATTACAAGCCATTTTCACTAAGTTCAATACTATATGGCCTATAATTCAAGCAATGACACACCAAAGCAATGATTGAATGATATTTTCTGATTTGAGATCAGAATGGAAAGAGATAAGAAGCTTGGCCAAAATAACCATGGTTTAGTTACTTTAACCATTTGCATTAAATGTAAAGATTCCACTTTATCTCCAAATGCCAAATCACCAATTCTTGAGCAAGTTGCAAAGCTCTGCATTCAGAACTCATGGCCTATAAATAGAGGTCATTTCCACTCTTCAATTCACACCAAAACCTCACAATTATAGGTTTTCTCTCTTCTTTCTTGAATTACAAGTTTCATGAGTTTCAAAGAGGAGAAAGTGCAAGTTCCATCCCTTGCAAGTTCTGAGCAAAATGATGCTCCCCACAACTCATAAACATCATTTGGAAGTTGTTTGATCCATCCATACACCCCAAAAACACCAAGAACTCAAAATCACTACCTCACTTCTCAAATATGCATAACATAAGACTTATCATGCCAATTTTCATTCAGGCTCAATTCTGTCCAAACTATCACTTCTAACATCATCCATATATCACATATGAACTATCCAATCCATCACATATAGCCAATAACCTCAGAATCATCAAATTCGATTCACTCTTGAAGCTTATGCAGATCGGGTACCATGACCATGCCCAGATGAATTCAGATGGTTCCAAGCATCCAGACACCTTCCATAAGGTCCATTGAAGCTATCCAGATCATCAAACAACTTCTGTAACACCTCTACTGAAGAATTCGATTTCCAGTTGTGCCGTTTTTAAGGTAAGTGTTCATGAACTTCAAACTCTATTCTCCATGCATCATAAATGAAATATGAACATACCATCTTGTTTCTGCACCTATGAGGATCATTAACCCTCAATCAATTGCATCATAACTTGCACATACACGATTTTACATTGAATTTCAGTTCTAGGGTTCTTCATGTTCATGCGAAAATTGACCCCCTTAGAGTGAAAATAAATGAATTATGAGGGCACCATCATGTTCCTCGTGAAAAACCGAGTGAGATAGACCCTTTGATTGATCAAAACAACACAGTTTTGAAGAATTTTGAAAATCAGTTGAAGGTGTGTTCTTGGCGCCAGTTTTGGTTTGGAAAATTCAAATCCTTGTTTTAAAATATAATCAATTGAACGCGTGTATCTTACAAGCTGCGCGCGCAGCCCAGTTGGTAAGTGTTTTGGCCGGTGAGAGAGAGGGCGTGGGTTCAAACCCTTGTGGAGACAAAACCATCTTTTTAGCACCTATTTTCTTTCATTTTCTTCACAACTTTAATTAATTATTTAACCAATCAAATTAACTCATTTTTTATTCATTTTTTACACACTTCTTATTTAATATACATATTTTGACAATATCAAAAAAATCACAAAAAAAGGATTTATTTAATGCATTTTAATTAGGTTTAAATGATATATTTTTAAGTGTTTTAAATACTTTAAATATTGTTTTTAATTTTTAATTTTTAACCTAATCACTTGTAAATACTTTTTGTGATCAAACCCTAATCACTTAGGTCTTAATTGAGTATTAAAACTTGTTTTAACTTAATTAAGTTGACTTTTGTCAAATTCAAATCGTTTTAAGACGAGCGATCGCGATTCTTTTTCAAAACGATAAACCATTTCTTTTTGATTTTCAAAAGAAACCATTGATTAAATCTTTTTGATTGATCAATTGATTTTCAAAACGAAGTGGGGCCTCTCGAATATTAGAGAGTGTAAGTCCCATTTCTTTTCTTTTTGTACAGTTTTTTTTCAAAACAATAAAACCTCTTCAAAAATAAAATCTTTTTTCAAACAATTTTCAAATCATTTTCAAAACAACAAAACTTCAAAGAAACTTCAAACTTTTCAAATATACCATGGGCCTCCATGTAGGTATAAGTCCCAAGCCCTTTTGTACATACCCTTTCCTTTTTCTTTGTACAAAAACTTCTTTCAAAACAAACTTTCAAACAGTTTTTCAAACGACGCGTCTGTTAATAACAATCAACCATGTTTTATAAAATAAAACATGGGCCTCCACATAGGTATAAGTCCCATTCTCGTACATGAAATTAGGTATTTCATCGTACATCCTTTTTGTACATACACTTTTTTGCACATACCTCGATCAGTTTGTTTTTTAACTTTTAACAACAAATCAAAAATGAAGGTTTTCTTTAAATCTTCCCAAAAAAAATACCATGGGCCTCCATGTAGGTATAAGTCCCAAGCCCCTCTGTAAATGCCTGTTTACATAGCTTTTGAATAAACTCAAGTGGGTCTCTCCCCGAGCATAAGTCCCGAGCCCCCCGTGTTTACAAATGGATCATGCTTACAGGTATATTTCCTTCATAAACTCCATTGTATACACACACCTTGTCATATATATGTGCTTGTTCATACTTGTTCATATTTGTTCATGTACTTGTTCATATTTGCTCGTACTTGTTCATGTTTGTATGTGTGATATATATGCTTGTTCAACTTAGTACAACACTAGGTTCCCCATAGCCTCCTATTGGGCTTCGTGCAAAGAATCTCTCTAGTTTAGGTTAGGACATAGAGTATGGTTTCCCGGTGAAATCGCTCTAAGAGCTCAAACCAACTATACCACGCCTCCCCTTGGGCTTTGTACAAACGACTTGTCCCTCCCATAGCCTCCTCTTGGGCTTACAATGCAAGGACCCTGGATTGTCCCTCCCATAGCCTCCTCTTGGGCTTACAATGCAAGGACCCTCGGATAGCCTCCTCTTGGGCTTCGTACAAGGACCCGCGGGCTTCTTATAAGCATCCCCAATATCTAAAACAAATACCCTAGGAGATTAGACATTTATCATCTCTATGATAGGAGTATCTCTTCTATATCATCACAAACAATCAATCAAATCAAACTTCTTTTTTGCCACAAGGCTGGCTAATCAATCAAACCATTTTGCCACCATACTGGCTGATTAATCAAAGTTTTTGTCACAAGGCTGACTTCATTGAAACTTTTTGCCACAAGGCTGGCTGATTAATCAAAACTTTTTGTCACAAGGCTGACTTCATTGAAAGTTTTTGCCATAAGGCTGGTTAAACAAACAAAAACATCTTTATCATTCTAAGCGCCATAAGTGGCATGGCCCAGGGCTTATAATGAAAAGATTTTCAAACAAAAACAAACAGATGTATGTGATGATATAGATTAGATACATCGAACATTGAGATGACATTTGTCTCTTATCCTTTGCTTCCACTAGCATAAGTGGGAACTACGATTGCTCTGACTTTCTCAACATCCCTTTGAGAATACGTAGGCACAAGGTCGTATCCTTGGCGAGCAAAACTTCTCTCTCAAACCACTCAAACCTTAGCACCCGTAGACCCCGAGCTACAGATGCTCTGATTCCCTCTAAGGGATATGTATGCAGAGGATCGCGATGATCTTTGCGAGCATAATCAAACAAACACCTTAGGTCCCACCTCTTTCTCACAAGAACCTCCACCATAACAAGAATGGAATAAACAAAACAAAGAAACCTATAGAGTACTATAGATACGTTGGGTGCTAATACCTTCCCTTCGTATAACCAACCCTCTTACCCAAGATCTCTCCCCCCACTTTTAGGTTATTGCAGCTTTTTTCCTTTTCCTCTTTTGGAAACAATAAAAAGTTTGGTCGGTACAAAAGAAAAATCATTTTTTGAGCACTCGAGCCCAAAGAAGGCATCAGGTGTCTCATCCCGAAAAAGGACAACGATTTTTCGCCCGCGACAGTTTCGTCGCGAAATCCGCCCAGCACGCCCTCCCTTTCTTTAAACTGCTACGCAAAGAAGCAGCCTTTGAGTGGTCCGAGGAGTGCGAGCAAGCACTGGCACACCTCAAGCAAGTACTTTCCTCGCCGCCCGTCCTTTCTCGACCCGACGACAACGAGCCTCTGTACCTTTACCTGGCCGTCTCAAACGAGGCAGTCAGTGCGGCTTTGATCCGAGAAACCGTAGACGGGCAAAAACCTGTGTATTTTACCAGCAAAGCCCTACAGGGACCCGAGGTACGATACCAACAGATCGAGAAAGTCGCCATGGCCCTAGTAATAGCGGCCAGGAGGCTACGATACTACTTCCTCGCTCACACAATCTTCGTTCGGACGGATCAACCCATCAAACAACTCCTCAGCCGACCAGACATGGCCGGCAGAATGTTAAGATGGTCCCACGAGCTTTCGGAATTCGACGTACAGTATGAGAGCAGGAAGGCGTTAAAAGCTCAGGCGCTGGCGGACTTCGTAGCCGAAATGACCTCTATCGCCGACTCACCCAACGCAACTAAAGACAAGTGGACCATCTACGTAGATGGCGCCTCAAGCAGCTCGGGCAGCGGGGCAGGCATTATCTTGGAAAACGGCGAAGGTCTTATCATAGAAGTATCTTTAGTCCTCTCCTTCAACACGTCGAACAACCAGGCCGAGTATGAAGCCCTCCTCGCGGGACTGAGACTCGCCGAGGACATAGGGGCACGAGAGGTCAAGATCTACACTGATTCCCAACTCGTCGCATCTCATATCAGCGGCGAATACCAAGCCAAAAACGACGTACTCGCCGAATATCTCGCGCTCGTCAGAGATAAGATGAAAAAATTCGCCAAAGCGGAAGTCGAGCATTTCCCCCGAGAACACAACTCGCGCGCCGACATACTGTCCAAACTTGCGAGCACGAGAAAGAAAGGGGGAAACAAATCGGTTATCCAATAAATTCTGCCCAGGCCAAGTGTAGGCGAAAACGCGCGAGCTCCACAGATATTCGCCATCGGGGACGACCAATGCTGGATGACCCCAGTGTACGACTTCCTCACAAAAGACGAGCTCCCCGCCGACGCGAAAGAAGCCTCAACAATTAAGAGACGAGCGTGCTCATACACTATCCTCGAAAACAAGCTGTACCGACGAGGTTTCTCCATCCCCCTCCTTAAATGCATCGATGCCTCGCAAGCACTAGAGGTACTCCAGGAACTCCATGATGGAATCAACGGCCAGCACCTCGGTGGACGGTCACTAGCTAGGAAAGCCCTCAGAGCAGGCTATTATTGGCCGCCCATGCAGCAGGACGCCAAAGAGTACGTCAAGAAATGCGACAAATGCCAGCGTCACGCCGACATGCACCTGGCACCACCAAACGAGCTCAAATCTCTCTCCTCACCTTGGCCTTTCTCTACGTGGGGAATGGACCTCCTCGGACCTTTCCCGGTCGGCTCCTACCAAAACAAATACCTGGTGGTCGCTGTAGATTACTTCACAAAATGGATAGAAGCTGAAGCGCTCGCTAAAATCACATCCCAAAACGTACTCCGATTTTACAAGAGGAACATACTCGCTCGATTCGGGGTACCACAGGCGATAATAACCGACAACGGCACCCAGTTCACGGACAGAAAATTCCAGGAATTCGTGGCCAAACTCGGGACAAAGCAGCACTTCACTTCAGTCGAGCACCCCCAAACCAACGGACAGGCCGAAGCCGCCAACCGGGTCATTCTCCGTGGGTTGAAGAGAAGGCTGGGCGAAGCGAAAAAAGCTTGGGTCGAAGAGCTACACAGCGTCCTCTGGGCATACAGGACGACCCCACATTCAACCACGGGCGAAACACCATTCAGGCTAACCTATGGCACCGAAGCCGTGATCCCCGTGGAGATCCGAGAACCGTCTCGTCGGACTGAGTCACCTCTCGAGGAAGAACTCAACGACGAAGCCATGAGAGAAGAGCTCAACATGGTCGAGGAGATCCGAACAGGATCCTCCCTGCGAGAAGCGAAATTGAAACAACAAATAGCGCTAAGACATGACACCAAAGTTATCAAGCGCTCCTTCGAAGTCGGAGATGAAGGATAGAAAAACACTTAGAAAGGGGGGGATTGAATAAGTGTGACTTTAAATCCTGGACGATAAAAATAAATTGCACAATTATTTTTATCCTGGTTCGCTGTTAACGAAGCTACTCCAGTCCACCCCCGCAGAGATGATTTACCTCAACTGAGGATTTAATCCACTAATCGCACGGATTACAATGGTTTTCCACTTAGTCCGCAACTAAGTCTTCCAGAGTCTTCTGATCACACACTGATCACTCCAGGAACAACTGCTTAGTTCACTCCTAAGACTTTTCTAGAGTCTACTGATCAACACGATCACTCTAGGCTTAGTTCACTCCTAAGACTTTCTGCTCAGCCAACTGCTAAGACTTCCTAGAGTATACTGATCACACGATCACTCTAGTTCCTTACAACTTAATGTAATCTATTCAAGAGTTTACAAATGCTTCTTAAAAGCGATAATCACAACTGTGATATTTCTCTTAACGTTTAAGCTTAATCTCACTAAAATATTACAACAGCAATGTAGTGAGCTTTGATGAAGATGAAGATTCTGAGTTTAGATTTGAACAGCGTTTCAGCAAGTTTATTTCCGTTCAGAGTTGTTAAGAATTGGTAACCTTGCTTCTCATCAGAACTTCATATTTATAGGCGTTGAGAAGATGACCGTTGAATGCATTTAATGCTTTGCGTGTTCCGTACAGCTTTGCATTTAATGTTATACGCTTTTGTCAACTACCTCGAGCCTTGTTCACGCTGTGTCTACTGACGTAGCCTTTAGTAGCTTTAACGTTCCTTTTGTCAGTCAGCGTAGTCTGCCACGTGTACTTCCTTCTGATCTGATGTTTGTGAATACGACGTTTGAATATCATCAGAGTCAAACAGCTTGGTGCATAGCATCTTCTGATCTTGAAGTGCTTCTGTTGCGTGATACCATCTTCTGATCTTCAGTGCTTCTGATCTCATGTTCTTCTGATGCTTCCATAGACCCATGTTCTGATTCTGCTTCGACCATCTTCTGATGTCTTGCCAGACCATGTTCTGATGTTGCATGCTGAACCATTTGAGATACAACTTCTGAGCGCTGAATTATGCGTACTCTTTATATATTTCCTGAAAGGGAAAATGCATTGGATTAGAGTACCATATTATCTTAAGCAAAATTCATATTATTGTTATCATCAAAACTAAGATAATTGATAAGAACAAATCTTGTTCTAACAATCTCCCCCTTTTTGATGATGACAAAAACATATATAAATGATATGAATTTGCGATCAGAAAGAGTAGACGGCAAAAGACAAATTACACAGCTATAGCATAAGTATATGAATATGTCTCCCCCTGAGATTAACAATCTCCCCCTGAGATAAATAATCTCCCCCTGAAATAAATACTCGAAGAACTTTGATAAAAGACTTCCCTGATTATTTCGGTAGAGACGATCATATAAGCTTCTGCCTTCAGAGAATTCATAGCTTCTGACTTCTGCTTCCATTGGACAGCTTCAGAACTTGAATTTCTTTAGATCCTTAGAACACTCACAGCTTCTGATTCCTGCTTCCATCGTGGACAGCTTCAGAACTTGAATTTCTTTGATCTTCAGAACATTCACAGCTTCTGACTTCTGCTTCCATTCAGGACAGCTTCAGAACTTGAATTTCTTTGATCTTCAGAACATTCACAGCTTCTGATTTCTGCTTCCATTCAGGACAGCTTCAGAACTTGAGTTTTCTGGATCTTTTAGAACATTCACATCTTCTTATTTCTGCTTCCCTCGGATAGCTTCAGAACTTTGAATGTCTACCAATCATCACTTCATGCTAGATTTGTATCAGAACATTGTTGAATGTACCAGAGCATCATCAGAGCATCTCTACATCCTGAAATGTTACAGAACAAAAAACTAAACGACAAAAGTCAGCATGAACGAGTTAGAACATAAAATGTATGTTTGAACACATTATATGTATCAGAGCCATATAGGCTGATATAATGTATCAGAGCAAATAGAATTTTGTCAGAACAGGATAGACAATGATATTCAAATTCTATTATCAGTGCTTCTGATTCATTCTTCTTTCTTGCTTCTGATCTCTGAAGCTTGACAGCACTCAGCTTGCTTCAGTTTCCAAGAGCTTATTACTTCACTTCTCTGTACCTGCAAAACACTTAAACCATATAGAACTTGCAGTTCTTGTTAGTGAATGTGTGGGAGCCTCTTTACCCGGCAACTGATAGATTTAATCAAATCATTTATCATTTATCTTCTCCCCCTTTTTGTCATAACATCAAAAAGAATTTTTTAAAAAGATTCAGATGTATAAAACGACAAAAGAAAACATTTACTGGAATGTAAAACACAAAGAAACTTTTCATTGATAATCAAAAGATATTACAAAAGGTTCCTATGTTTAACAAGATGAGAAACATTCCTAGCAAATACAGAGTAGAATTCCCAAAGAGGAAATGACTACAAAAATTAAAAAAATACAACATTCGGTCAAGAAACTCAACATAGAAGTTGAGCATATCTTCCCACAACTCAAGAAAGTCTTCTGTCTTTGGATGAAAGTTGATAACAACATCAAAGAAGAGTCTGACTTGAGCGGTATTAGAAGAGCCATCCCGAGATGCACAGAGATCTGTCGCCTTTGAGTCATGGAGCTTCAACAGACTTAGGGTGAACGCTAGGTTTTGAGAGAAGAAATGAAAAACGAGAGAGAGAGAGAAGAAAAAAAATTTTAAGAGGAAAACAAAAAGATAGGAAACCAAAAACCATTTTGAAGAGTATTTAAAAGAAAATAAAGTGAAACGAATGATGACTAGCATTTAATGTTACGTGACGTGAGGAGAGATAATAAAGACAAATGAGGTGACTAGCACAGTTACCTATGGTCGGCGTCCCTTCAACTGCACGCGCGCTTATCCATGAATAGTAACGACAGGTTTACCATCCCGAGATAAAACGTAACAGCTGTTTTGCTTTAAAAGAGGTTCTGAATCAACTTAGACAATGAAACGTTAGTAATAACCGAATCATAATTTCTAAAAGAATTCAATCAGAACATCTGATTAAAAAAAATGTTCCACATTCATTTCAGAAGATACTCATACATGAGAACTTCTCATCTTCTCATTCTGGGCATAAATCCATACTGATGTTCTTCAGAATGAACTTAAACCTATCTTCAGCCAGGGGTTTTGTAAAGATATCAGCCCATTGATGGTCTGTATCAACAAAGTTTAAAGATATAACACCCTTCTGAACATAGTCCCTTATGAAATGATGTTTAATCTCAATATGTTTAGCTTTTGAATGAAGAATAGGATTTTTAGATAAACATATAGCAGAAGTATTATCACAGAATATAGGAATGTTACTCTCAAATATCTGATAATCTTCTAACTGACTCTTCATCCAGAGCATCTGTGTGCTACAACCAGCAGCAGCGACATATTCTGCTTCTGTTGTTGATAGAGCAATTGTTGCTTGCTTCTTGCTGTACCAGGAGATCAAATGACTTCCAAGAAATTGGCAACTTCCTGAAGTACTTTTTCTTTCAATTCTGTCTCCAGCATAATCAGCATCGCAGAATCCTACTAAGTTGTATTCTTTAGATTTTCTGTAAACTAAGCCAACATTAGTAGTACCTTTCAGATACCTTAGAATTCTCTTAACAGCAGTTAAATGAGATTCTCTAGGATCTGATTGGAATCTAGCACACAAACAAACACTGAACAGAATGTCAGGTCTAGAAGCAGTCAGATATAGAAGAGATCCAATCATACCTCTGTATAACTTCTGATCTACCTTCTTACTTACCTCATCCTTACCTAGGATGCATGTTGGATGCATAGGAGTTTTGGCTTCTTTGCAGTCTAGAAGATTAAACTTCTTCAGAAGTTCCTTCACATACTTGGTTTGGTGAACGTACGTTCCTTCTGATGTTTGATTTATTTGTATTCCAAGGAAGTACTTGAGTTCTCCCATCATGCTCATTTCAAACTCAGCCTGCATAGACTTAGCAAACTCCTTTCCAAGTGTAGCATTAGATGTTCCAAAAATAATATCATCTACATATATTTGACAAATTAAAATATCCTTTTCAAAGGTTTTACAAAAGAGAGTAGTGTCCACTTTTCCTCTAGTGAAACCATTATTCAGAAGGAAGGAACTTAAGCATTCATACCAAGCTCTGGGAGCCTGTTTCAATCCATATAATGATTTCTTAAGTTTAAACACATGATTCGGAGACATAGAGTCTTCAAAACCAGGAGGTTGATGGACATAAACTTCTTCATCTATATAACCATTTAAGAAGGCACTCTTAACATCCATCTGATAGAGAGTGATGTTATGTTGAGTGGCAAAAGAAATTAATAGACGAATAGACTCTAACCTGGCCACTGGTGCAAAGGTTTCTGTATAATCAATCCCTTCTTGCTGACTATAACCCTGAGCCACCAGTCTGGCTTTGTTCCTTACCACTTCACCCTTCTCACTGAGCTTGTTTCTGAAGACCCATTTTGTACCAATTATATTGAATCCATCTGGTCTAGGAACAAGATCCCAAACATCATTCCTTGTAAACTGATTCAGTTCTTCTTGCATAGCAATTATCCAGTCTGGATCTTCTAGAGCATGATCAACAGAAGTTGGCTCGATCAAAGATACAAGACCTAATTGACAGTCTGCATTGTTCTTAAGGAATGCTCTTGTTCTGATTGGATCATCCTTCTTTCCAAGAATGACATCTTCTGAATGACCAGAGATGAGTCTGGATGATCTTCTGACAGATGGTTCTTCAGAAATACTTAGATCCTCCAGAGAAGCTGATACTTGATCTTCAGATTCTTTGCTTCTGAGAAGCTCTGCTTCTGATGCGTTGCTTCTTGGCTCAACAACTTCTGATATGTCAATATCATAACCTGCAAAATTATCAAACTGCTTTGGTTTTTCAGAACCAAGCTTATCATCAAACCTGATATTGATTGATTCTTCTACAACCAATGTTTCAGTATTGTATACTCTGTAGCCTTTTGAGCGTTCACAATATCCAAGAAGGAAACACTTTTGAGCTTTGGAATCAAACTTACCAAGATGATCTTTAGTGTTCAGAATAAAACATACACATCCAAAAGGATGGAAATATGAAATGTTGGGCTTTCTATTCTTCCACAATTCATAGGGAGTCTTATTTAGAATAGGTCTGATAGAGATTCTATTCTGAATATAGCATGCAGTGTTTATTGCTTCTGCCCAGAAATGCTTAGCCATATTGGTTTCATTGATCATGGTTCTGGCCATTTCTTGCAGAGTCCTATTCTTTCGTTCTACAACCCCATTTTGCTGAGGAGTTCTAGGACAAGAGAAATCATGGGCAATACCATTTTCTTTGAAGAATTCTTCAAAGGATTTGTTCTCAAATTCACCACCATGATCACTTCTGACCTTTATGATTTTACACTCTTTTTCAGATTGAATCTGAATGCAGAAGTCAAAGAACACTGAATGAGTCTCATCCTTGTGTTTCAAGAATTTTACCCATGTCCAGCGGCTATAATCATCTACGATGACTAATCCATATTTCTTTCCTCTGACAGATGCTGTTTTGACTGGACCAAACAGATCAATGTGCAAGAGTTCTAATGGCCTTGAGGTAGAAACAACATTCTTAGACTTGAATGCAGGTTTGGAGAACTTGCCCTTCTGACATGCTTCACAAAGAGCATCTGATTTGAATTTCAGATTAGGGAGTCCTCTGACAAGATTCAGTTTGTTAATCTGAGAAATCTTTCTCAAACTAGCATGACCTAGTCTTCTGTGCCAGACCCACTGCTCTTCAGAAACAGACATAAGACAAGTCACCTTCTGACTCATAAGATCTTGCAGATCTGTCTTATAAATGTTGTTCTTCCTCTTGCCTGTAAATAGGATTGAGCCATCCTTCTGATTTACAGCCTTGCAAGACTTTTGATTGAAGATTATATCATAACCATTGTCACTTAATTGACTGATAGATAAGAGGTTATGAGTTAATCCTTCTACAAGAAGTACATTAGAAATGGAAGGAGAGTTACCAGACTTTATAGTTCCAGAGCCAATTATCTTGCCCTTCTGATCTCCTCCAAACTTGACTTCTCCTCCAGACTTAAGCACCAGGTCTTGGAACATAGACCTTCTTCCTGTCATGTGTCGCGAGCATCCAGAGTCCAGGTACCATGACATGTTGTGCCTTGTCCTTTTTGCAGTCAAGGATATCTGCAATAGGAATAATCTTATTCTTTGGTACCCACATCTTCTTGGGTCCTTTCTTGTAAGATTTTCTCAAGTTCTGATTGAACTTGGGTTTAACATTATAAGCAATAGGAGGAACAACATGATAATTTTTAATATGAGTTTCATGATATTTCCTAGGTTGTGTCACATGCTTCTTGGTGTGTGTTATGTGAAAACTTTGTGCATGTGAAGTGTGCCTAATATCATGGGAGTGGCCATACTTGAACTGATCATACAATGGCTTGTATGTAATTTTCATTTCATCAACAGGTTCAAGTTTGTATGGGGTTTCACCCTCAAAACCAATGCCAACTCTTTTGTTTCCAGACACAGCATATATCATAGAAGCTAGCTGACTTCTGCCAATACTTCTAGATAAGAACTTCCTGAAACTTAAATCATATTCTTTCAGAATATGGTTTAGACTAGGAGTGGATTTTTCTGAATTAGAAGGAGATCCAACATTATTGGATAATTTTAAAAGTTTATCTTTCAATTCAGAATTTTCCAACTCAAGCCTCTTTGTTTCAAATTCAAATAGCTTTTTCAGCTTTTTGTATTTAATACAAATCTGAGACTTGGATTCCAGAAGTTCAGTTAAACCGGAAACTAACTCATCTCTAGTAAGTTCAGAAAATACCTCTTCAGAATCTGATTCTGATGTAGATTCTGATCCGTCATCTTCTGTCGCCATCAGCGCACAGTTGGCCTGCTCATCTTCTGAATCATCTTCTGACTCATCCCAGGTTGCCATAAGACCTTTCTTCTTATGAAACTTTTTCTTGGGACTTTCCTTCTGAAGATTTGGACATTCATTCTTGTAGTGTCCAGGCTCATTGCATTCATAGCACATGACCTTCTTCTTGTCAAATCTTCTTTCATCAGAAGATTCTCCACGTTCAAATTTCCTTGAACTTCTGAAGCCTCTGAACTTCCTTTGCTTGCTCTTCCAGAGTTGATTTACCCTTCTGGAAATCATGGACAGTTCATCTTCTTCTTCAGATTCTGATTCTTCAGGATCTTCTTCTCTAGCCTGAAAAGCGTTAGTGCATTTCTTGATATTAGATTTTAATGCAATAGACTTACCTTTCTTTTGAGGCTCATTTGCGTCCAGCTCTATTTCATGACTTCTCAAGGCGCTGATAAGCTCTTCTAGAGAAACTTCATTCAGATTCTTTGCAATCTTGAATGCAGTCACCATAGGACCCCATCTTCTGGGTAAGCTTCTGATGATCTTCTTCACATGATCAGCCTTGGTGTATCCTTTGTCAAGTACTCTCAATCCAGCAGTCAGAGTTTGAAATCTTGAAAACATCTTTTCAATGTCTTCATCATCCTCCATCTTGAAGGCTTCATACTTCTGGATTAAGGCTAGAGCTTTGGTCTCCTTGACTTGAGCGTTTCCTTCATGAGTCATTTTCAAGGACTCATATATATCATAGGCTGTTTCCCTGTTTGATATTTTCTCATACTCAGCATGAGAGATAGCATTCAGCAAAACAGTTCTGCATTTATGATGATTCCTGAAAAGCTTCTTTTGATCATCATTCATTTCTTGCCTTGTCAGCTTTACGCCACTGGCATTTACTGGATGTTTGTAACCATCCATCAGAAGATCCCATAGATCACCATCTAGACCCAGAAAGTAACTTTCCAGTTTATCTTTCCAGTATTCAAAGTTTTCACCATCAAATACCGGCGGTCTAGTATAACCATTGTTACCGTTGTATTGCTCAGCAGAGCCAGATGTAGATGTAGTCTTTTCACTTTCATCAACCATCTTTTACTGAAGCGTTTTTCTCTTCCTGAATCTTTTCTAAACACGGTTAAGTGCTTGCACCTTAGAACCGGCGCTCTGATGCCAATTGAAGGATAGAAAAACACTTAGAAAGGGGGGGATTGAATAAGTGTGACTTTAAATCCTGGACGATAAAAATAAATTGCACAATTATTTTTATCCTGGTTCGCTGTTAACGAAGCTACTCCAGTCCACCCCCGCAGAGATGATTTACCTCAACTGAGGATTTAATCCACTAATCGCACGGATTACAATGGTTTTCCACTTAGTCCGCAACTAAGTCTTCCAGAGTCTTCTGATCACACACTGATCACTCCAGGAACAACTGCTTAGTTCACTCCTAAGACTTTTCTAGAGTCTACTGATCAACACGATCACTCTAGGCTTAGTTCACTCCTAAGACTTTCTGCTCAGCCAACTGCTAAGACTTCCTAGAGTATACTGATCACACGATCACTCTAGTTCCTTACAACTTAATGTAATCTATTCAAGAGTTTACAAATGCTTCTTAAAAGCGATAATCACAACTGTGATATTTCTCTTAACGTTTAAGCTTAATCTCACTAAAATATTACAACAGCAATGTAGTGAGCTTTGATGAAGATGAAGATTCTGAGTTTAGATTTGAACAGCGTTTCAGCAAGTTTATTTCCGTTCAGAGTTGTTAAGAATTGGTAACCTTGCTTCTCATCAGAACTTCATATTTATAGGCGTTGAGAAGATGACCGTTGAATGCATTTAATGCTTTGCGTGTTCCGTACAGCTTTGCATTTAATGTTATACGCTTTTGTCAACTACCTCGAGCCTTGTTCACGCTGTGTCTACTGACGTAGCCTTTAGTAGCTTTAACGTTCCTTTTGTCAGTCAGCGTAGTCTGCCACGTGTACTTCCTTCTGATCTGATGTTTGTGAATACGACGTTTGAATATCATCAGAGTCAAACAGCTTGGTGCATAGCATCTTCTGATCTTGAAGTGCTTCTGTTGCGTGATACCATCTTCTGATCTTCAGTGCTTCTGATCTCATGTTCTTCTGATGCTTCCATAGACCCATGTTCTGATTCTGCTTCGACCATCTTCTGATGTCTTGCCAGACCATGTTCTGATGTTGCATGCTGAACCATTTGAGATACAACTTCTGAGCGCTGAATTATGCGTACTCTTTATATATTTCCTGAAAGGGAAAATGCATTGGATTAGAGTACCATATTATCTTAAGCAAAATTCATATTATTGTTATCATCAAAACTAAGATAATTGATAAGAACAAATCTTGTTCTAACAGGAGACTTAGTGCTCCGTAGGAACATGAAAGATTCACGCGAAGGCAAACTAGCCCCAAACTGGGAAGGTCCGTACCGAGTGTACGATAAAACCGAAAACAGTGCGTATTACCTCGAGAACCTTCTCGGCGAAAAACTAGCTCGACCTTGGAATGCTGAAAAACTTAGACGCTACTACAGTTAGAAACAACCTAACGCTACCCGGCCGCTCGTGACGAACACGAGGAAAGCTGGGCGAGGACTCGCGCCATGGTACAAGCGCGTATGCTCCACGACAGCTTCAGTCGGATAACCCTACCAGGAGGCAAAGCCGACTACGCGGCGGGCCTTACACGCAGACCCTCCGCGGAAGTACCTGCACGGCAGAACCCCAGCTCGCGATGGGATCGTTCACGCCGCGAGCACCTGGCCCCGACCGCGGCCTCGAGCTCGCTTATAGCACACACCTGCTCTGCGCACCCGGACCGTTCCCCACACGCCCGGGCCATAAACCTCGGTCGAGCACAAACATAATTCGAGCATAAACACAAAGCATACATCAGATAAGCACAAATAAACATTGGAGCATAAAACGGAATATTAAAAACCGACCAAATTGGCCGGAGATATCCAAATATTACAAAAATTATCCGGGCATCGCCCAACTAGCTACCTTGGCACGCAGGCCACAAAATATTGGCACACAGGCCATAAAACATCGGCACGCAGGCCACAATAATAAAAGACTGGTCAAACATTGCCATCTTCGTCCTCGGCACCGTCGTCCTCGCCCTGGGGTTCCTCCTCATCTTCCCAGTCCTCGAACTCCGGGTTTGGTTCAATTCGCCCATCCACGACCTTATGGTATGGGCCAATGCCCTTCGTCACCAGACACGGGTTGAGGACTTTCAGCTGATCCACCGCAGCTTTAAAACCGACCCCCAAGGTAGCGACACAGTCGATCTCCAGCTCCTTCACCTTGCCCAGAAGCTGAGAACGTGTCACCAAGGCTTTCTCGTCCTCATCTTCCTCGGCAGCGGGGAGATGAGCCCTCTCCAACTCAGCAATTCTCTCGCGGAGCCTTTTTCCCTCGGCCTCCAAGTCCGCAACCTTGTTACGCTCTTTAACGAGATCCTCCACTATGCCGCTCTGGACCTCATACTTGTCCTTGTACTGTTCGAACTCGTGCTCCAGCTCATCGTACTTGATCTGGAGAGCATCGTAGTCCTTCTGAGGACAGACTTTCTGAGCATTAAGAGCCAAGGCCAAGGCGGCCACCCTCATCATCCCTTCGAGGTCCTCGGACAAATCCTTGTCTCGAGCCACCCTGTCCCGCCTGACGATGTGCCTCACCTCCTCGCGCTCGAGGAGAACATTTTTCTTTGAGAAGATTCCCCTATGCAGAGTACAAGAAGGCAGCACTATGTCCTCCTCGGAGGGGTTGTCAATGATAAGAGGACGAAGCTCCCCGGTCCCGTCATTCTTTTGTTTCTTTCCGGCTGGAGAACCACGCTAGGTCGTCCCGACTGACGAAGGAGAGCCGCTGTCAGGGACACTCGCGGCAGCCGCCTTGACCTCCTCGACCCGCGATCGTTTCCCAGACACTTTGGCGGCCCCCTTGTTCTTGGCCCGCATCTTCGTAACTTTGTCGTGCAAGTCGGCCATTTTTCCTGCAAAACAAAGAAAAGGGGCAGAGTCGCTTCGACCTCCAAGTACCCGCACACGATCTCAAAGGCCCTTAAGAACGCTAAAGCGTTGGGATGAAGCTGAGACGGGCAGAGGCGCAACCAACTGAAGACACCCCGTTGCAAATGAGTGAAGGGGAGACGGAGACCAGCCTCCTTAAAGACGAACTCATACATTACGAAACGGGGGCCGGGAAATTGCGAGCAGATCCTCTGGTGAGATTTGGGCACAAAGGCGCCCCAAGAAGGCTCCTCGTCTTGGTCAAGGTCCTCGATGACGTTAAAGGCTTCCTTGGGATGACTCGTGAAGCGCGATGCAATCATCCTCGGAGCAACGGCTACCCATTCTTCAAGTGCCCTAGGGGAGGTCTCTACGACGGGAGCATCCTCTTGCGCGCCAACAGCTTCCTCCCCATCTGAAATGTCGAAGACGACATCATCCTTGTTCTCGTCGGCCATTTACCTGAAAAGCAGAGGAAACCGTGAATTCGACTGGTCAAATCCACCCTTCCACCGCAAGTCAAGTGAAAGGGCGAGGAAAAGGGACGAGGAAAACTCCCCCAATCGTCAAATGGCCGACGAGCTAAAGTGTCCTCAGAGCATATACGCCGCACGCAGCGGAGGTCGGCAAACTCATGCCCTCACCGAGACGTGCAACCTCCACTGCTCGTGGCCTTCATACTACTCTCTAGTAATCCTAAAAGTTGGACGTCTCATTCAAACGTTCTAGCTCCGTTCACTCAAAACTCACTCGGCAAACGCACGAGAAAAACGGTTATCTTCTAGGTTTACTCGGCTAATTAATAAACCTTTCTCGTCACGCTCATCAATCATGCTCGCCTCACTCAAAACTAATACAAAAAATTAAATAAAAACATGAAGGAGACGAAGAACTTACTTGGAGAAAGCGAAGAAGATATGAACGAGACGAGGAGGAGAGCAGTGAGCGGATCTTGAAGGCTTGGGAAATGTTAAGTGCTAAATGAGTGACCTCCTCACTCCTTATATAGGGAAAGAAGGCCAAAGGGTGTCATGATGGCCTAGGCAGCCTAGGAGACGCCATCATTGCCTACACCCCAAAGACGGCTCCCTCCATGAAAAGCTGCCACGCGTCCCAAAGATCTTGAGAACTCCAAAAGACGCCGTCTACTTTCATCCCTAGAAACGGCGCAATAATGATTACAGCCTGTACAGCTGACACCTGTCAATCACACTAACGAGTGACAACCAATAAGGTTAAAAACCAAAGACAACTGGCAACCGACCTAAGCCCTCGAGGAGCCCATGATTTGGAACCGTTGCCCGTGCTCGGCTAAACCTCCTCGTTAAAGTCATCACCCTTATTAGGCTAATGACTTGGGGGGCTTCTGTTCTAGTCTGGGCCGAGCAGGCCCAACCCTTGATTACCAGCCGAGCAGGCCCACTTCCCTTGGGCCCAATTACTGGACAACAGATAGGGGCTGCCCGTCACGAAGACCCTGGCCGAGCAGGCCCAAACCTTTGGGCCCACTTACTAGATAACCGTCAAGGAGTTATCCACGCACGAAGACCACGCGTCACGTCTCAGCGGAGGATTCGGTCAACCATCTCCGAACCCTACGCTATGTGCATCCAGAACGTGAGTCTCCTGCTGACTCAGCCCTAGCATGGGACGTTCTGGCAGTTCCCTAGCACGTGGGCCTCCAGTTGGATTTGGCCCAATTAGGGAACCTTGGCCCAGCGCTGGGGGCTATAAATACCCTCTTTCACTAGAGGGTCAGGTATTCTATTCTTAACTCTAAACCTCATTCTCTGATAGCTACTGACTTAAGCATCGGAGAACCTTGCAGGTACCCCCCCCCATCTTGCTCTTCAAGCCAGATATTGCGCCTTGACGATTCTCCTGATCAGGTACGATCACAATTTATCATGCACTCACTTATATGATTTGATATCTCACCCTTTTCTCTTGTTTCGTCGTTGCCTTTATATTGGTAACATGCAGGTGTTCAAGTATGAAGATTTAGTTGTCGTTACTTGAGTCGGTTGTCGCTCTGATATGTAGCACTCGGGAGGGACGATTTATGATGTTATGATGTTGTTGTTTATTGTTTTATCTTAGCTGAATAACATGTTATTGATTTAAAGATTGAGAATTATGATTCCGCCATGTTTTAATTAAAGAAGTTATTATGTTTTGAAGAGTATTATATGATGAGTATTTGTTGGATTGATTAAAGAAAGTGCTATGTATCCTCTAAATGCGATAAAGTGATTTGTTATGAAGTGAATATGTGACGCCTCATTTATTTGTTGATAAATTTTGAAACTCTGATTTTTGTATAATTGTCGGGTAGAAATGGGGTGTTACATCGTTTGATGAAAAGTGGGATCTTCTAGTGAAGATGCAGACGGCTTAGCAGCTGGCGATGCTATCTTTTGCTTAAGAATTGTTGACGCTCGAGGGACGGCGCAAGGTGAAACTTAATGGGCGACCGAGATTTTCCCTCATAAGTTCCTAGGAGAGAAGAAAGTTTTTTTGGTCCATTAGGGAACCGAGAGGCGGGGCCCGAGGCGGAGAGATTAGTGGATGCTTTAATTCCGTCTAAACCCTCTTTATGGAACAATACCGCTTTTAATGTCAATGCTTTTGCCAATAATTTCTTTTTCTTCCCTAGGAACTTACCAAGTGATTATCAAATTCTTTCTGCTATGGTGTTGAGTGTGTGATGTATCTCATTACTGCCCTCTTTTTGAGATATTTCTTTTGCTTTATTCAACTCGAGGATTCAGGCACCTTCTCACCCGCACGAGTTAGGTATCTTTGTCGAATTGGAGGGGTATCCCTTCAGATATTTCTTGGGGTGTCCCTCTTGTATCAAATTTTCTATTTCCATTTTTAGCTTATAGCAGTCCTCATTATGATGTCCCTCGACTCTATGGAATTTGCACCATCTTCCAAGTTCAGATCCCATCACACTGCCCTTAGGAGTAGGCGGTGTTGGAATGTTGTGTTGGTGGAGTGCCTCGTGCCAGATTTGCTCTCGAGGGGTATTCAGATGCGTGAAACTTTATGCCTCCTTCCCCGCTCTTGTGTTGTTTATAGTTCTTCTGATTTCTATGTTTATACCTTGCTGAGCTAAATGTTGGATCAGATGTCTTAACATTCTGTGTGACATCTGAAGTCTGACCTACCAGAATTTTAAGAGGATTAAAACAGTTCAAAGGTAGAGAAGAAAGAAAGATAGACACAAGCAGTTATCCTGGTTCCTCTCACAAATCAGGAGTAGTCAAGTCCCCTTGTACTTCTAAGGGATTTTCACTATAATCACCTCTTATTAAAATTTTCTCAAGCGCACAAGTAAGAGACTTCTAATGCTCAAGCACACAAGAAAGATACTTCAGAAGCTCAAGCACACAAGCAAGAGACTTTAAATGCTCAAGCATACATGCAAGATACTTATACAATCTAACTTATAACTAAAAACTATTTGAGTTTTACACTTGATATACAATCAAAGGTGTAACCAAATACAACTCAAAAAGACTCTAAGACTTATGAATTTATGGAATATACAAGTGTTAAGAAATCCTAAGTTAAGCTCGTGTTATTGTTTTGACAGAGTAGCAACTCTTTAGTTGTCAAGCACAATGTTGTTATTTTCTTCACATCTTCAGCTCCTTAAATAGAAGAACATAAAAGAGTCGTTTAAGAAGACTTCGTGCACAAGGAGTCTTTTAGAGAAGCATCATCAGAGATGTTAGAAAGCTTCGTGATATTGTTAATGTCGTTGAAAGGCCATTTGAAATTCCTTTGCTTCAAGAGGAATTAGTTGTTGCACTCCTTCTATCTTCTGCAGAATTCTGCCAAGTCTCCTTGTGATTAGAAGATGACAAAATATCCTCAGAGTATGATAGTGAGTGGTCATAGTCTTCTTGATCCTTAAGCTTTGACTGATTTTAGAGTCCGAGTCTCAGAATTTGGATCTTTAGAGGTTGAATTTCTTTAACATTTAATGTACTCAAGTTAATCTCTTTAGAGTCTGAGTCTTTAGAGTATGGATCTTTAGAGGTTGACTTTCTTTAGTCTAATATTCACAAGTTGACCTCTTTAAAGTCTGACTCTTTAGAGTCTGGATCTTCAAAGATTGACTTTCTTGAGACTCTGGTTTGTAGAAGTTTGTTGCACCCCAAAAGTTTCCCTCTTTATTTGAGCTATAATTTATGGATGACGTTTATTTCGTCAATCGAAAATCAAGAAAAATTAAAGAGTTCCCATTGTGTCGAGATCATTAAGTCAAAAGGTCTATGGAATAAATTGCTAAAGAATGAGGCAGGGCCCACAAGTCAATCAAGTGAAGTTCGTTCAAGCGATCTGTATTAAATATGGAGTTCTATAAAGGATCATGAAGTGAGAAGTATCCTATTTGTGCTGGTAACTGGGGTTTATTTCCTTGACTATTATGGTGATTAGAAGGGCTTCTGGATGAATCAGTTCCACTAAGATTTTATTGAGGATCAAAGTTGGCATATAAGGTTTCAATTTGAATTCTCGTGCAAGTGTGGTGTACAAAGTTATGTCGATTCAAGAGACTACTTAATGACATAAATTTAGATTTGCGTTCAAGATTAATCGGTTTGTTCTTAAGCATAGGATTTGTTCAAGACTTCCTAGGCTTTTTTAATTGCCTAAGCCTGACCTATTTAAACAAATAGACTTTTAAAAAAGCACAAGTCTGACATTTTTATTAAATAGGCTTGACCCTAAGAAGACTAGTTTATAGACCCCTGTAGTCTGACCTGACCTATTCCCACTCCAAATCGCTATGACTTTTATCATCGTAGTTGGCGGCCGCTGTTCCACCTCACCACTATTGTTTAATTACATTTACATTTTATTATTAATTTTTTTTGATGCAAGGAGAAAAAAAGAAATGATAAATAATGAAATTGAAATAAAATATATAACTCTACATTTTGTTTCACTCAATCGAATTTTATATAATTAAAATAATAAAACTTTATTTTAGGTAAATATTCATATATCTTATAATTAGATTAAAAGTGTATTCATCATCCAATCACTCAATATTGTGTCAATTTTATTTTATTTTTGTGTAAAATAGATTTATATTTTAATTAAATTGTTGCTGCTTCTGGCAGTGTTTTTAGGAATGCTAATGTTTATTTTTAGGAAATTTTTACCGAACCAGTGGGACAACATGTTGGAATACATAAGCCCATTAACAATATCATCTAAAGGCCCATTTTTGTATTATGTAACTAACTTTCTACTTTTGTAGCATTAGTAGTTAAAACGGCTATATCTCCATCTATTAATAGCTTGTGCCCTAGTACATTACTGAATCAATGCAATAATAATATTTTCTCTTTCGTTTTCCTTTTCTTTTCTTTTGATGCTTCTGCACGCTTACGTCAACATGGTATCAAAAAGATTCCTCTGATATTTTTCCCAACTCTCTTCTTCCCTTCCTAGCCACGTTTTTTTCCTTCTTTCTTACCCACTTTTCATCCCTACCTTCTCCTTCCTTTCGTTCTTTTTCACCCTCATCCTTTTTTCCTTCCCTTCTTTTCATGACTGATTCTGACGAACGATCTCCTTCACCAAAGAATTCACCAAAACGCACTGCCATGGCTGATTCTACCAAGAATCGTTCTTTTCAACAAGATATGTTAGATCCATATTATATGCATCCTAGTGACAACCCCGGTTTGATCATCGTTACTTCACCTCTCAACAACACCAATTTTCACTCATGGTCACGATCTCTGAAGTTAGCTCTCATGTCCAAGAACAAATTAGGGTTCATTATCAACACTACAGACTGCTTTTTTATTGAGATTTTTGGAGTTCTCTGTGCCATATAACTTGCTCATTATTTGCAAGGTCTAAATCTTTGGCTCGAGACTGAATCCATACTTGTTGTAATGGCCTTCCAAAATAAAACCATCATTCCTTAGAACTTAAGAAACTCTTGGTTAAACTGTGTTAGTTATGCTAGTTATATGCATCTTATGGTAACTCACACTTATAGGAAAGACAATCCTGCTACAAACTCTTTAGCCAACTTTGGTCTTTCTCTTCCTTGTCCTCACTATTGGTCTATCATCCCTTCTTTTTATTAGAAGTTTCATTGTAAAGGATAAGCTTAGAATGCATAGCTTTTGACGTATTAGAGGGTTTGAATTTGTCCCCTCCCCCTTTTTTTTTTCTATATTATCGGTGGGTCCAATTGGTCCACTAATTTAAAAAAAATAATAATTTTATATTTTTAAAATTGATTTTTACGAAAAATATTAAAAATAATAAAAGTAATTTTAAATTCATTTTCTTTCAAATTAAAAAAAAAAGTAATTTTGATACCCACTCAAATATTTGTCATTAAATACAAAAACATAGTTTTTAAAAAAAGATATGTTTAAAAAATAATCCTTACAAAAAATTATTCAAAACTATTTTTAATTTAAACTATTTTTGTAAATGTTAATATAAAAAAATCATAAAAATGAAATATCTAAAATAGAACCTTATAAAAATTATTTAAACTATTCTTTGAAAACCATTTAAGTTTTTTTTAAAAAAGAATCTTTGTAATTTTTTAACAAATTTTCAATATTATAAAACTAAAATATTTATTATTTAATATTAAATATTAAAATATAGTTAAAATTACATATTTTTTCTATAAAATATATCTCAAAAATAATATTTATAAAAAAATATTTAAAATTGATTTTCATTTAAATTTAAATTATTTTTAAAAAATGCCTATATTAAGAAAAAGTCCTAAGAACTAAATACTTAAAATACTAATTTTTTTAAAATTATTTAATCAATTCTTCCATTTAAAGTTATTTTTTTAAAAAGAATCTTTATAAATTTTTTAACAAAATTTTTATTATAAAATTTATTTTTAAAAAATTGAAACAAACAGATCCCTTGATACTCAACCAAACCTAATAATACCATTTCTTTAAACTTTGTTTCATCACAAACCACTTTATTTCATTATTGCAAACAAAATCTAAGTTGTCTTTTTGGTTTGTAAAGGAGAAGTTCTTTGGATCATTAATGAGACGAAACCTAAAGGTACACATAGACAAGTGTTGAAAATAGTCTTTGTAGAAACTATATATGAGATATGAAGAAGTAGAAATGAGATTATTTTCTCTCAAAAGAATTTGAATCCTAAGTTAAAAGATGTGATTACTCACAATATTATAGCTAGGTGTAACTTAAGAAACTTAGAGCATACACATAGGTGGTAGTAGTGTGTTTTAAAGCTACCATGTGCCAGAAAATATTATTATTTAAAGTAAATTGGACCAAATTTCTAAACCACCAATCCAAAGAAAACCATGGTGTCTTAGAATAATTGTGAGACAAGTGGGACCCAATTTAGAGTTTTAAGTGAGTGATATTAGGGGTGTTCGCGGTGCGGTTTGGTTCGGTTTTGTGCAAAAAAGTCATCCTAACCGCGAGATAAAAATGCATGCGGTTCGGTTTGGTTCGGTTAATTTTTATAAAATCATCCAAACCAAACCAAACCAAACCAATGCGGTTAGGATCGGTTCGGTGGGCTGCGGTTTACACCATAAAATAAAAATATACTGAAATAAAAAAAAAAGAAAATAATTCATTCTTCCATACATATATTACAGTAACATTGAAAAGAACTTTTTCATACTAATTACACCAAAATAATTCATTCTTCCATACATGTATTTTACACCAAAATTACTACCATATAAGTGTATCATGTATTTTACAGTACCATACTATGTATTTTATATATACTACATACTAAATTACTAATATAACTTCAGTTATTCATACTACATACTATATACAATACTATATACAGTTTTTCATACTAATAAACTACATACTAACTAATAAACTACATACTACATATACAAGTATCAGATAACTTCAGTTCTAAATATTAATACATCATTACAACTTCAGGACTAAATATTATCAGTACTACATATACACCAAATGCTTCTCTAGAATGAGTGAGAGAGAAATCAGAGAATGAAGTTGAGATGTTGAATAGGAAGGATGAATGAAGGAATAGTGAGTCACGTGATGTGAGTGTACAATATTGCAATTGGATTGGAAATATAATAAATTAATTATAGAAATTCAAAAGTTTAGTTAAATATGCGGTTTGGTTCGGTTTGGTTCGGTTTTGTGAAATAAAAACCGCAAACCGAACCGAACCGTGCGGTTCGGCCCAAAAATCATCCAAAACCATCCAAACCAAACGCGGTTTTTGCGATTTTCGGTTTGGATTGGTTCGGTTTGCGGTTTTCCTTTTTGATTGGTTCGGATACGATCACCCCTAAGTGGTATGGATGTTTGGAAAATTTATTAAAGTGGTAAAATTATTGGGAAGTGTAAAAATAGGGTTCATTTATACCACTAATTTAGATAGCATGGATGTGGATGCTCTTAGCACACATGTAATAGTTTTATATAGTCAGAGTGAGGTAGGCATTTAGTATCCTGAATTTACGAATCGGTTGCACTTATTAGTTTTTGGATAAAAATAAAAAAGTAATGCTTTGACTAAAATAAAATTAATCCCTAAACTAATCTTTTTTGATTGGTCTCAACAATTCTACCAATACCTCCTAATATTGTTCTAAAACTCCTAATCTAATTTTATTAGGAGAAAATAAACAAGCAATTTCAATATTATAGTTCAATAGTTCTCAGGGGGCTCATTTTCTCTGAAAACCAACTCCAATATTATGCCCCAGTATGCAGTACCTATACTCCTAGTCCTTCCTCAACAATAGTGTTGAGAATGAAGGGCCATATTCAATATAGTAGGACAGAAAATGTGATTAACGGGATAAGAAACATATTAAAACAAGGACAAAGCAGAAACATTACATGATTCATTTATTTTACATGCCCCAGTGTTCAGAAAGCAGATTTATAACACTAATATTCCTAATGATCTACACCCTCCTCCACTCTAATTTGGAATGAATCACTCGGGTGTTACACATCTTATTTTTTATCAAACAGACTTGACCACATAAAGTTACAGACATATTCATAACTCTTAGTCTAACACAGAATATGTGAATTCATAGTTCTTACAGACAAATCAAGAACAAGAATAACAATAAGTTTCTTAACAGATAGATAATGCACTGATTTTAAATCATGGTGCAATAAATACAATGTTCAGAAATGCTATATCTTATTCAGAATTCAAGCAAACTACCTTAATACTGTTTACTACTACAAATATCAGGATTCAACAAAATTATTCTCCAAGTGATAACATAACATCCTGAGAGAAGTTCAAACATTTTCACCTGATAGACAACATGCTTTAGCAGCTCTAAAAATCACCACTTATTGTTGTACCAGAACACACCTTTTCTCTCAGTACCTTGATCTGGCTCAACATAGATACACTCTCTTGCTTCTCTCCATAATGCCTGGTAAAACGGTGTTTCATCCAACCGATAATAGTCTCCCAAAATTGGCTTTATTGCCTTGGTAGCCTCCATTGCATGATAATGTGGCATTGTGGAGAACAAGTGATGTGCCACATGAGTGTCTGTAATATTATGGAAGACCTTGTTCAGGATTCCGTAATCTCTGTCCACAGTTGCTAGAGCTCCTCTCAACCAGTCCCACTCTGAGGAATCGTAATGTGGCAATGCAGGGTGAGTATGCTGCAAAAATGTGATCAACACCAAGAATCCATTGACTACGAGCAGTGGAACTCCGTAAACACACACAACCCAGGCAAGACCTTTGGCTAATGCAAGATGGTAAAGCCCAAAGCATACTGCAAGTATCGCTGCATCTGATACATATATTTGAAGTCGTTCACGATCTGAGTAAATAGGACCATGTGGATTAAAGTGGCAAGCAAATCCTTTATAAGGTCTGCCTGAAACATTGAGAGCCAAGTAAAGAGGCCAGCCAAGAGTGAGTGTGATAGTAATGGTGAGGATTCTTCCTAGTGGGTTGTTGCTAAGGTATTTGGAGTACCAATAGATACTGGACTTTTGTTTGGGAACAAAGACTTCATCCTTCTCAAGAGAACCAGTGTTGGAATGGTGGCGGCGATGGCTGTATTTCCATGAAAAGTAAGGGACTAAAAGGGCAGAGTGAAGAATAAGGCCAACTGTATCATCAAGCCACTGATAGTCACTGAATGCATGATGGCCACACTCATGTGCAACAACCCAAACACCGGTAAGGACGCAACCTTGGACAGCCCAGTAGGCAGGCCAGGCCAAGAAAGAGAGAGACTGAGGAAGGTTCTGGAAGTAATGAGTGGCAATGTAGTAGAGGCAGAAGGCTATGGTGAGGTCATAAACAACATAGGAGAATGAATGGATAACAGAACGCTTAAAACAGTGAGGTGGTATAGCCTTCTTGATCTGGCCGAGACTAAATGGAGGCTTTTCAAATGGCACCCGCTTCACAGTGTCATTCTCTGATTTCCTGCTTGAAGGAGGAACAGAGGTTCGGCCACCAGCTCCCATCTTCAGCAACCTGCCATAATACAAAAATACATTTCATTACAACACTCTTCTAAGCAATGAACACAGGTCTACATATACAATTTCTAGTACATTACTTACTATGAACACTGAAATTTTCAATCTAGGATTATCAGCAATATATCATATCTTGCTTAGAATTACTGTGTCTGCATATTATAATTGTTTTTATTTTACAATTATTATTATTAATTTATATTAGATTTCAAAACCCTATCCCAACACATAAGAACCTCCAAACTCCACCGCAAGTAGTGTGTGTATGTGCAAGTGCCAAATAAACAACTCTAAACCTCTAATCACTCAGCTACCAAAAACTTTATAGTGAACTTTATTTGCCTGGCTTACATGAATTTGGTTTGCCTAGTCTAGTGGTGGCCCATCCTCACGTTAGGTACTTTATTATATTTTTTATTATTATTATTATTATTATTATTATTATTATTATTATTATTATTATTATTATTATTATTATTAAATTTATAGAATAAATTAATCAACCACGCGAGGATCCATAAAGGACAAAACTCATGGAAATAATTTATTGTTTTTGAAGCACAAAAATACAGCTAGCAAAACCAGCCTCACTAAACAAACAACAAAAACACTGACCCTTGTACATGTTGTGGAGATTTTTCTGTACTCAAAACCGGGGACTCTAGATGGTAATTACATGTGATGCACATAGAGTACTAATCAAGATCAAGAAGTTTAATTGCTATATATCCCCCCACCTCAATCTCTAATTATAAGATTCGGTTCTTAAATATAATTTTTAATACAGATTAATATTAAATACGTTTATGCATAAATAGTAATTAAGCATTAATAAAAATAATTATGCATACGCATAAATTATACTAATATTAATTTTTAATATACTTAAAAATATCTTATAAATAGACAAGGAGAGTAGTATCCTTCATGTGACAATAAAATCAATTGTCTCACTAAAAAAACAAGTATATTAAAGTTGCCAAAAAGAAATCAATGGCCCATAATAAAATAATAATCTGTGGTCCCGGCACGTAGCATCTTACCAAACTTTCCATTTGTTTCCTGCACACAATATATTCTTTATCATATGACACGACCCGGACATTTCACGTGATGATTACTCTCATTAATACATTTTTATTATTCAGTTTTGATTTAATAAAAAATTCATAAATCTCCATGAACAAGCAGTACTATACTACTATTATAAATAGGCGGGCGTCCAAAGGAGACTATTGTGCCATGCCTCAAAACTTTTAAAATTAAATAATGATTAAATATGGCCTCACAAAATATTTAATAGGTGAAATTGTGAATATATAAAGTCTCTATTAATTGAGATAGTCTTGATTATAAACTAAATAATTGAGCTCGAGTAATAAACTGAGTTTTTATTAAAAAAAAATTAAAAAAAGTATATTTGTTTATTAAGTGGAGAAAGTAATTGTATTATAAATTAAGTTAATAACATTAAGTTTTAAAAAATAACAGTAGGTACTATCCAAAATAAATGTCTCATTTAAAAAATTTCTCTAAAATACTTATCATTTTATATTATGAATATAATTTTGTATTTAATCTTTCAATTATACCCTCTAATAAATATTTTTAATTTATTATTCCCACTTAATATTAATATAATTTTAAATATATCAGAATAATTCACAATTCTCTCCTTTTCATATGAAAGTTTTTTAATCTAAAGTGGGCCATTGCTAATCGATAATTTGGGACTAGGGGTGGAAATAGGCTGGGCCGAGCTAGGCTTTGCCAAGCCTAAGTCTGACCTGTCAAAAAAACAGAAGCCTAAGCCTGGCCTGTTGTAGGCTTATTTTTTAGGCCTGAGCCTGGTCTTTTCGAAGGCCTGGTTAGCCTGTTAGCCTACATAAAAGCCTATTTGGTTTAGATATATGTAAATAAGCAATTAAAATAATACTTAAATAGACTAACTAACTAAAAGAACTTATGAGAACAATGTTCATAACGTATTTTCGTCTTATTTTCACAACTTCTTCAACATAACCAAGTTTTATTTAATGTATTTTAATTCAAAGTACAAAACATAATATAATAATAATAAAAAGTATTAATATTTATTTAAATAAGCCGTCCTGATAGGCTTAAAAGGCTTTTTTTAGAGCCTGAGGCCTGGCCTTTTTAACTAAATAGGCTGATAAAAAAGCCTAGACCTTTACTATTTAAAAATAATGTATGGCCTGGCCTGAGCTTATATAGGCTAGCCTGTAGGCCCCTGTTATCGGCCTGGCCTACTTCCAGGCCTATTTGGGACGGAGGAGGGAGTATTACGAAAGCTAGTTCGCTTTTTAACTGTACGTTCAAAATAATAAATGCAAAATGTTGAATATAAATCTAGTTCTACTAACGTGCCGTCCAAATTATTCAGCATTTTCAAACAACATTAAAAATTGCCGGCTGGAAGGGATTTCTTTCAATTTTGCACTCAAATTAATTAATTCAAATATACACAACTTACCCACCAAGTTGTCAAAATCAGTTTTAAAAAAACTCATTATCTCACAATCGATGCTGACACGATACAAATTTAAACAAAAAAACAAATAGCCACTCCTTCTCATCAGCAAACAAACATGAATTGAACGAAGAAAATCAATCTCAAATCATAGTAACGAGATCCGCAAGAGAAAAATACACATTCATAATTCATAAATTCCATTCAATTGATAAAATAAATTAATGAACATCAAAACTATGCAGTTTTCTTCTGAGAGATTAGGTTAATCCTGAATATACGGCGAACTATACGGAAATATAAGATTTCTCGTTAGATCTGATAGAGAAATCACGAATGTTGAACACAGCATGAAAATAATGGAGGTTCCAAATACACGGAGGAAAAATATACGTACAATAGTATAAGGATAAGGATTGTTCAATATCAATACGAAATTAACAAAACCAGATGAAAATTTTGCAATGGAAACGAGGAGATCTAAGAAATTTAAGGAGAATGAGGGCAGGGTATTAGATCTAATGTTGTATAATGAAAATCTAGATAGAGCTATACGTGACATTGAAGAGAAAAAAATTGAGAAGAAGAAGAAGAAACCTGAAAGTGCAAACAGAGGATTTAGTTGTTGAAGCGCCGCCGCAGAATCGTTGTGATGAAGAGGGAGGGATAAGAGGGGGGGCGAGGCGAGGCTAAATGTTTGCGAAATAGAGGTGTATTTATTGTGGAACTGGTTTGCTTTTGCACCTTCCTCTCCCGGGTCGTGGGACCCACTTGGTATTTTTAACGTGTTGTTCGCAAATTGGGATGGGATGTTTTATTTTTCTCTTTCACATTCGCTTGTTTTATTTTTCTCTCTATCTCTCTCTACAAGGGTATTACTACTGTCCACGCATAATCCACGTAGTTTTTTTCATCTTCTATGTACCTTTTCTATGCCCCCAGGCCCCAACGGTTTAGAGCCATACACCTCATTTGTACACATAGTTTCTCATTAGATATTATTTGACAACAACTTGTTTTGACACCACATTTTTGAATTCGGTATAATTTTATTTTAATTTGTATTTTTAGTTCTATTAACAATTTGTATTTTTAATTATATTATTAATTATTACTTCCGTCCTTAAATATAAGAGATTCCATAGAATAAATTGCGGAAATTAAGAAAGTTTGTTAAAGTAATAAATTTATGAACTATTTTGTATAATTTTACAAATTTATCTTTGAGTAGAGAAATAAATAGTTAATGTATACTATGTAATTGTATTTATTAGAGATGGTAGAAAAATATGTAATATAATTAGGAATTTGAGAAAAAAAATACTTTGAAATTTGAGAGTGTCTTATAAAAAAGAAAAAAAAAAACTCAAAAGAATCTTATAATTAGAAATATAATTAGAAATAGAGGTAGTATAAATTTATGTTCTTCAATAAATTTGCACTAAATATACTATTTAACCCCTCACTTTTTGTCTATCGTATGTAACACTTGTTACGATATAATGAAGAAAAATGATAATTTTATACTAAACTGACACTTACACCGTATTTTTATACGGTTTTATATTTTTAGTATTTTTTTATAAACGCCAACAATTGCACAGTTGTATTTTTTATATTTTTATATGGGATAGTTGTAACATGTTTGGTTTTTGGTGTGAAGATGACACCCCTCTATAATGAAGACTAATATAATTTATGTTTAAAGATATACATTAAGAATTAAATGTGAACTACATATTTTTTAAAAATGTGTATTTAATTTTAAAGTTAAAATATTATGTTAATTGTTCGTGAAAAACTCGAGTTCACAATGTTAACAACAGATGGATGGATTATAGTTTGATTATGTTGTTAATTAGAATATTTATTGTTAATTTCTGTGGAGACGATATGCAATAATCTAATGCTCAAGTTAATAGTAATTGGGGAATTTTTAAGATTAAGTGGTGTACCTTAAGATGTTGTTGTATTAAGTTTATGTAACTTTGATGTGGTCGTGTTAAGTTTATATAATTTTGAAGTTGTGGTATTGGATTTAGATAAGCTAAAAGTCCAATCTGGAACAATAACCCTTTAGTCATCAGTTAGTAGCTTAAGTCTCACATCATATTGGCACCGTTGATTAGAGGTGGAGTCAGTTGATGGTTTTAATTTGACTTGCAAGTGGAGTTAGGTGATGGTTTGAATCTTGCTTGCAAGTGAAGCCATGTGATGGTTTGAAATCGACGTTTGCATATTAGGGATCCCTTTTGGGGAACATTGTCAATTAAACACGTAATACTCAAAATTCTTTAAAGGTCAGAGATGTATAGTAAACATAATCATTTCAGTTTTAATGTGTTTCGTCAACGTGCACCCTTGTCCCTTATTTTCATTTTACTTTTATAAAACACTTGGAAACTTATCTTTTTGGCTAATAGACAAAATCTATCAAAATGAGCAAAATTAAATCCACTATTTTAAAGGATTAATCATATTTTTCTGATTATTTTGACTTTAAAATAATGTATTGTCTATTATCAATAGGCCTTGATAAAATTTCTCATAAAAGGATCGCCGATCAAATTATGGTGTGTAATTATCTATGTATCATTGGATGCAAGAGTTGATTTAAACAATGAGATGAGTAAGTCCATCTCAGACATACCCATTTAACTTGCTATGAGGCTTAACTGATGAGTAAGGGTCATAAATGTTGAGATATTCTCAACAATACCTGCTTTGATCATAGTACATTATTAGATCAAAGACATTCATTAATAAACATTGAAGCTTTGAGTTGCAAAACATATACGCAAAACACTAAGGTTTCACCTTTGGTACCCAAATTTTATGGGTAATGGTGCGTTAGTTTTTCCACAAGGTCTAGGGTTATTACCTTTAAAACTTTTCAATTTTTCAAAACATAAGGGCTTTAAATGGCCAACTCTTTTGTAGTGTGTGCCTTATAAATTGGACAATTTTTTTCCTTATGATCTAAACCTTTACTAGGTTTTCTATCTGATTTGAATCATAATTCATTTTTACTTAAGGAAGACCTCTAACTTGATAGGATAAAGTCAAGTTTTTCTCTCTCTTTGGTAAATTTACTTAGGGTTTCATGTAATTGAATTACTTCATTTTCCAAAGAGACAAAAGTCTCACATGTTTCTCTTCATTTTCTAATATCAATTATTTCTAACTTAAGCAGTTTATTGGTTTCTTCAAGATACTCTAAATACTCGTTAAGATCTAAGTTGCATTTTATAAGTTTATCATTTTCTCCAACCAAATTAGCATTAATTTTAATTTGTTGCTTATAGGATGATTTAGTTACCTCATAACCATCTTCCTCGTATGATGCCTTTAACCATACTAGGTATCTACCAATATGTTGAAGCAGGCTTAAGATGTCGTGTCAACTTTTCTTGAGTCTTGCATTGCAAAAACTCTAGTTGACATTCTCCCAAAATTTGGCTTTGACAAGATGGTTCTGCTTTATAGGCAGAGTGCGAACCAGAAGCTAAGCACCTTTAGTTCAAGTCATCAGAATTTGAGCTGTCACCAGAAGAAGAGATACCGAGTTTGAGTCACCAGATTCTGATCCTTCATAATCTAAGACTTTAGGTTCTCTATATAAGCAAATTAACAAGGATAGAACCATGTTAATTTTAAGCTTATGATCCTTCACATTTAAACAAATGTTAGTATACCCAGTTATTTTTTAAGTACTTTGTTATCATCAAAACCCAAGGGATATGAACAATTTTGTTCCAACAAATTTTAGAGGTAAGTGAGATCTTGCTCAAGTATACAACTCAACGCTTCTCGAGAGGTACGAGGTACCCTGTATTGGAGAATGGCAGGAAACCTAAGAAGAGCATGAGAAGTTTCAATGTCAGGTAGAGTAAATCTGGAATGAGCATGATCATATAACTTAGGTCTCTTGTACGTGCCTTATTCCTAAAAGAGATAATGGTTTAGGCCTCTTTTGTCGTTGTCTTCAACAAAAACTAGAGTTCGGTCGTCATACCCCTTATCTGACCATTTGGAGGAAGGTTGGACTTGACCATAACAGCTTAGTGAAGACTGAACCGCAAACAGAGCCACAGCATCCCCTGAAAGTCTCTCAAGGATTACCTCTATTATGATAGGAGTATGACTAGGAGAATAAATGGCAGTTACAATGACTATCGAGCTAGCTTTCTTTTTCACGAAAAGATAATTTAATGAGTCCACAATATCTAAAGTCGTGTTATCTACAGGGACAAAGGAAAAGTAAATTAGCATTCATTAATTAACGACGAAAAAACCAAGTATACATAAAGATCAATTTTATTTTCCCACCAAAGTTATTTCCTCTCATAGCATCGATTAGATTCACTATTACATGGGTTTCAATGACACACCTCTTTTGCATAGAGGGCCCTACATATGAAGGATCAACCCCTTCTTCATAACACAGTCTCTCCCAAAAGGTCGCCAAGTCTTCTTTCATTAACACTTTTTATAGGTTCATAAAATCCAAGAGAATGGTATAAGTACGGGATTACCAACTAAAGTGGTCCTATATCCAGTACTTTCAAAACCTATGTTAGAACATGATTTGGTTCTGCACTCAATCTTTAGTTTTGAGGATAACAATATATTTATTTTATGTAACAATTTTGTACTCTAATAGTTTCTTGAGTGTGCAGATTCATTATTTTGATTGATTATGGATTGCTATATAAAAGATCATCAGAATCAGTGTTGACACACCTCAGAAGAACTATTAATCCTTTCTAAAGTAACATCAGCAGTTCTGAAGAATGTTGAATGTTCACCAG
Source organism: Vicia villosa (assembly GCF_029867415.1). Taxonomy (NCBI): domain Eukaryota; kingdom Viridiplantae; phylum Streptophyta; class Magnoliopsida; order Fabales; family Fabaceae; genus Vicia; species Vicia villosa. The sequence continues at coordinate 185,245 of NW_026704939.1, forward strand.
AAACATATTTTCAAGTGTTTCTAAAATAAGCTACTTTTTTAGATAAGAAGTCAAGATTTCAAGCTCATATAAGCTTTTGCTTCCAGCTCGGAAATCAAGATGTGCCATTCAGATAAGTTATTGCGTTCAACTCTGAAGACTATGTTTTAACTCTGAATACTCAATTCTCTTGGGATGTTTACGTTACTTGATCTCTTTCATGCCCTCTCTACTTCAGATCAGAAGTATATTTTAAAGAAGTAGGATCAGAAACTTGCGTTAGAAGCTTAATGGTACAATATTACACTATATTCTCTACTACTGTAAGGACGTATGTACTAACTCGATTTTGGTGTGCTCTTTGTCCCCCACGATCTTTTTTGAGCTGTTACATTAGCTGGCAAGGAAAGGGACGTCTTTTCCTTCTCAACAGTCTTCTTCTTGAGATTATATAGAGAGACACTCACCATCAAAGAAATGCTGATAATTCATTGTTCTATTGCTCAAGCTAATTTACTGTGAAGTAGCTCAAGCTACTAAGGTTGCAAAAGTTGTTCAACTATTATTCAACTACAACAGAAGTTAAACGTAAAAGAAAAGTAACGAGAAAGAAAATTAGAGAGATTATTCTAAACACTCCACTACGGAAATCTATTTCTAAGAAGATCTCTAGAACACAAGAGTTGTTGCTCGTTAGTTGTGTTATAATTTGTTCTTAAGATTTGTTTTCACTTGCTTATTTAGAAGCACTATTTGTAAACACTTTCTATTGTAAATCTATTGATATTTGTTTTCCTTAAGTGACTAGGTTGTTAGTTTGTATACTTGAGAGGGCTAAGGTGTCTTTATAGACTCTTAGAGGTTGTTTGTAATCTTTCAAGATTAGTGGATTAAGTCCTTTTCTAAGGCGTAATCACCTTGGCGGGTGGACAAGATTAACCTTTTCTAAGGTGAACTTATATAAACCAAACATGTTCATCTTCCTTCATTTCATTTATCTCATTGATTTTGGTGAATAATTTTTCTAGAAGAAAAAAGCTTTTAGAAAACCCAATTCAAACCCCTCTTTCTTGTGTTTTTCTCTACCTTCAATTGGTATGCGTTTGAAAAATTCTCTTTATCCAAATCCATATCGTTTGAATTTCAACCTTTATACCCTAATCCTTTTTTATGGATACTTTAGTATTCTTATTCGTATTTGTTATTCGTGATTATAATAAAAATAAATATATCAATAAAAAAGTTTCATATCATTTTAAATATTTTTAACAAAATTTAAAAAACATTTAAATATTTTAGTATTGAATTATTAAATAAATGAATATATTAAATTACATAATAGTTTAATCGTGATGTATTTTTTAAAAATATACATACATTTTTATATGATGATTAAATTAACATATTTAAATATAATTGTGCAAATATGCGGCGAAGTGGATATTAAGCTATCCATACCTGCACTCATATTCGTTTATTGAATGGGTAATTATTATCTATTGTGAGTATTTTTTACTGTTGAATATGAATACAATTGTCCGATCTAATTATTAATAAAATTATTTTATTAAATACTACGCATTTTATTATGGAAATTAATATAATTGATCACTATATTAAAAATCAAGTAAAATTCAAAGAATAAATTTAATTTCAGACGGATGAAGTATTTGGAAAAAAACATTTTAGAGTATAGAAGAAAATTAACTGGAAGAGAAAATTGATTTTTGACAACGTAATAAGTTAATTAATTGTTCATGAAGCTCATGTTTTTGAATCACACAACCTTATTGCTTCATGATTAAATCCCCATTTATAATTTGATTAGTCCAAGGGGGAGTATGTGTAAGCACTAATACTTAGTACTTAGTCCAATGGGAAGTATGTGCATAAATTTGACTAGTCAATTATGGGGAAATAAAAAATTACTAGTTCATAGTTAATTCCAAAGGGGAGTATAAGTTGGACTAATGATGCGCCCCCGTAGAAGTTTGATCTTGACATTATTGGACATGATATTCAATGCACGTGTATGAGGTCTTACTTAATTTAAGAAAACTTTTTGTATAGAAAAACAGAGGTGGCCGAATGAATCGGCACTATTCTTAACTATTCTTAAGCTGGAGCAAAGTTTTAGATTTGTATCTTTGAATATATAATTTTGCTTTACTTTTGTGGATTTTTGCAAAATAAAATGATGGAAAAATAAAATAGAATATAAATCATCGAATTCAAGTAGAGTGGTTGAAATGAAGGAAATTTTATGTGACAGAAAGTATCATTTAAGTTGAAGAGGACATTTTATCTGATTGCGATGATACCTGAGAAATTGTATGAAACAGAAAATTCGACGGTTAAAAATCAACACGAAAATAAAATAAATATAACATAGATGATGATGTTACGACTTTGATAATTTGAATATGTAAAGAGAAGATTTGTATATTTTATAATAAGGAGAATAAATCAAATAAAGAGAGTCAAATAACTATAGTTAAAAAAAAACTTCAAAAAAACTATAAAAAATTAAAAAAAAATATATAGATTAAAAAATATGATCCAAGATAAAATATTACCCCAAAATCAATCTTGGTAGATAATTTCACTTTTAATTGAAAAGACTTGATTATTGTTGTAAAACTGAGAAACATGCCTATTTGCCATAAAAGAAAATGAGTTAAAAATAAATAAATAAGTACTACAATCAAGTTCAATTAATTTTTTTTTTTTGGCTTATCTCCCCATCGATATAGTTCGATTCGAGATCAGTTCTGACATCAAATAGGTTTAACTTTCTCGATCATAGTTGCGGAAGATCCAACCATATTTTATAAGTGGGTGATGAAATTGTATGTATAACAAAAGGTAATTAATTTAAGATTTAAAAAAAATAAAAAATAAAGATCATGTTTGCATTACATAAATGTTTGATATATTTTTCTAAAATTTGATTTAATTTGATTTGCTAAAAGAGAGATAATAGTCTTTTTTTTTTTTTTAATATAGTTTAGTCCGGGGTCAGTTCTGACATCAAATGATTCAATTCCCTCCCGATCGCAGTTGCGGAGATCGAACTATGATTTTTTCTATCAAGTTCATTGTCAATCACCATTAAACCATCTAACGATTGGTATAGCTAAAATAACACATATTTTGAGATGAAAATACAATAATCTCCCTCGGTCACAATTAATTAATGTTTGATTTACTTAATCACAAGGATAAATTTAATTTTTAAATTAATCATAAAGCACGAGGTATTAAAAAATTATACATCGTTAATTCCAATTGGGAGTATGTGTATAAAGTGGACTAGTTAAATTAAAAATGATGCACCCCCTTGGACATTTGATCTCGACAGTATTGGACATGATATTCAATGCATACTATGTTGTCTTACTATTAATTTAAGAAAACTTTGAACACATAATAAAAATAAGTTTAAGAAAACAAAAAAGTACAAACAAGTCTAAGACGCCCTCATTTAATATTTTGACACAATAGCTAACTGTATTTTAGGAATAATATATATATATATATATATATATATATATATATATATATATATATATATATATATATATATATATATATATATATGGGAGCATATCAAGTGAGAGCATTTTTAAATGAGAGATGAGAGGAAGAAATATCAAGCATTGGATTCATCAAGAGAGAGAAATTAATAGCTTCATTAATGTATTAAAATTCTCTCTCTTGATGAATCAAATGGTTGATATTTCTTCCTCTCATCTCTCATTTAAAAAATGCTCTCACTTGATATGCTCCCATATATATATATATATATATATATATATATATATATATATATATATATATATATATATATATATATATATATATATATATATATATATATATATATATATATATATAAGGAGGGTTATATTTACTCCACGAGTAAGTTATTATAACTTACTCCAAATCTAGACTATTGATTCTTTTCAATCTAATGGTTAAAAATAATAAGTAATAGTTTTCTCTCTCCACATTTAATTACTTATTATTTTTAACCACTAGATTGAAAATAATCAATGGTTTAGATTTGGAGTAAGTTATAATAACTTATTTCTGGAGTAAATATAACCCTCCCCTCTCTCTCTCTCTCTCTCTCTCTATATATATATATATATAGGGCCGATCCCGACTTTTTAGAGGCCTAGGGCAAACAAATAAATGGACCCTAACAAAAAAACAGACGTTTTACTCGTCTCCAAAATGAATTTCGAAGACAAGATCAAAAATATGAAGTCTTGATTGTTTTTAACAATAAAAAGAATTTCAATGCACATAAGTAGCCATATGCAAATCATTAAAGAATCCAAAATCGAAATATGATTAACTGAATTAAGAATGAGAATATTTTAAGTGCTTTAATTGCTCAAATTTTTAGATAGTATCTACACTCTCAAAGAAATGAAAGTGGCATTTTCTCTTGCTTTAATTGCAAAAAATCAAGTCGTATGAATAGAAAATGTAGGAGTATGCGGAAACCATATACATGCCCTAATACGCAGGTTTACCTAAATGGTAAGAAGTTTATTTTTATGATAAAAAATAATAAATCAAAGTACAAGTGATAATGAATTTGATTTCATCAAAAAATTGATAATAAATGAGTTGATTGTGTGACAAACTTTAAAATATTTAACTATAACATATAAATATTGTCTAAAATTTGATCTCAAATCTCATTATAAACTTTAATTGATTATATATAAATTATTTTATAATTAAAATTTGAAAAATGAATTGTCACATAAAGCCACCAAAGGTAATTAATTAGGTGACACTAAGGTATATTTAATAAACCACAATCAAGAGTGTTCATCTAAAAAATTAATAGTTGAAAATTGGGAGCGATCAAGTTTCAAACCCAGAACACAACACTTCCAAAGCAAGGGCTAATCCGCTGGGCTAGCAACAATGAGTTGCTAACATTTATATATTTTATTATTTCAGTATTTTTTTTAACTACACCCCCCAAATAAATTTGAGGCCCCCATTTTTTAAAGGCTCTCGTGCTTGTCCTGGCCCAGGGCCGGTTATATATATATATATATATATATATATATATATATATATATATATATATATATATATATATATATATATATATATATATATATATATTAAGTATATGGATCAATGAGTATATCTATCGCATATATTTTCTTCGTCTCATATACAACAAAATAATTAATTATTTTATTATTTATTGTAATTATTATATTTTAATATTATTATATAGATAACTATTCTTATTTAGTTATATTAATTTTTATTTTCAAACTAGAAAGTTAGTCGCATTTGGAATAATAACTTTCTACGATAAACTCTTTCTTCAGGTAAGGAACGAACTTTGTCTTTCAGCTGTGAATTTTTTCTAGTCTAAAGGGGATTAAATATAATGTTTGAACTATTGTTTAAACCTAAAAATAAAAATAATTAAAGTATAGGTTAAAATTAATAAACAATCAATTTTAGAATTAGCCGAAAGTTTCTCAATCGATCAGAAAGAATATGTGTAACGCTCCGATTTATTTAATGGATTTTCGTAAATAAATTATGTACGTTTATTTATGGTTTGATGTGTTATAGGAACTCTTGGGTGTAGGGTGGTAGTATTTGATTTTGGATGGACCACCCATTCCACCTTCTCCTGAAACACCTCAAATATATGAACACCTTGATGACCATATCTCTGATGCTGAATCTGACCCTGAAACCCCTCCTATCTACCATCATTTTCCCTCTCTTGAACATCCCATTGCTTCATGCGCCTCTGCTGCTCTGGTTAATTCTAGACCTCTCCCTCTTGATCATACTACTGCTCTTAATAATCTACATACTGACATTACTGGATTAAGAGAGGAACTAACCACTCTGCGCATGGACTTTTAAGCTTTATGGACGTGATGACTGGGCAATTGGATCACGTTTATCAGCACCTTTATTCTTCAAATAGAAGTGGCTAATGTTTATGAAGATTGGAATTTTTTCCTGGCTCTCACATGTAGACAGTGATGACACTGTCTATGTTAGTATGGGGGTAGGAACTTTAATATTATGATTTCCCTGCTTTCTAATTATAGGACTTCTATTGCTTTCTAGAATAGATTTATTGCTTCTTGTTTTTACTTTCTAGATTAGATTTTACAAGTGCATTTTGTTTTCTATTTACTTGTTTTTCCAAAATTTTGTTTGGTTTGGTACCATTGGTACCATTGTTCATTCGGTTAAAATACATGCCCCTGTTATATCCAGTCTTCTAATATCCACATTCACATATATGTTCCCCTGATTCAATGTTACAAACTTTGTCATGGGAGTGTGTGCCTGAACTACTTTAAATTTAAACGTTTCTGGAAACTGCAAACTCTTAATTTTTTGGAAATTTCAAACAACAACACTGTGGCGCTCGTCACACACTCTGTGCCCTTTGGCACAAAGTAGAGACCTGCACACGTTTTTTCCCGATAAACCAGAAAAACGCCCCTCTTCCTCTCTTATCCTCTTCACCTTCCATAACCACCATTAAAAACCCACTATTCCATTCATCACCCCTAACCATCCCACACCGTCCACCTTCAAAATTTTCATTTACTTCCCATTATTATCCACTTTGTGCCATTTTTTATTCTTCCCCTATTTAAATCACTCGTGAAACACAACCCAAACCCACAAAACCTCATTCTTTCAGTACCACAAGCTTAACCCATCCTCCATTTGTGCTAACCATGTCTCGTAGAACTGAACAACAAGCCGAACCTCTTGCAGGAATTATTTTCCAAAATGGCGAGGCTGGAGAACATCATAGAGCATAGTACCTGAAATTTTACAACGCTTTGTTACATTAACACGGTACGTTGATGTAGCATGCCTGACTGAGTTGGGGCTGCTATAAGGTGTGCAATGGATGCTTTGAAATTCCGGTCTATCCCATATCTGCACACTGAACCACCCCACATACGAATCCTTAACATTGGAATTTCTGAGTTCCTTCTCATACAACACACTTGCTGATGAAAATATGTACCTCACCGAAGCTACCAAATTCAGAATGTTCAACACTGAATATTCTTTGACTCAAGATCAACTGAGCAATTTGATACCCTTCCCTCATGGAGAAGGTGTATACTATCGAATCCCTCTAGAGGAAAATTGGGCATCAACAGCTTTCGGAATGTGGCAAGCTTTAACTGGTGAGCAAACTTCTACTTGGGATGGACTTTATGCTACCGCTGTTCACAATCCAGCCATTCGCTATTTTCTTCGAGTTCTGTCAAACACAATTTTTGGGAGGATGAACAATGAAATTCTGGTATCAGATATAAGATGTCACGACACAATATCTGAATTATGAACAAGTATAACAACAGCAAGAATAATCTTGCAGAAAGTAAATAACACAGCGATATGTTTACCCATTTCAGAACAATCCTTCCTACTCTGGGGGCTACCAAGCCAGGATGAAATCAATATCCGATAGTATCAATTTGAAGTTAAATAGTCCCAGTTTACCCTTCTCACTTAATCATTACCCTTCCTATGATTTCTACCTAAGTCTCACCTAGGTATGAGGCCCTCCTCAAATCCCTTCCAATCACAATCCCCGTGACAAAATAAAAACCAAAAAGAAAACAACCAGAAGATACTCTTCCAGAACAAACTACTCCTCGATGCTTAAATGCTTACGAGGATGCAAATACTCTCCTCGCTTAAAAGCTTCGGAGATCAAATATGGAACACAAAAAAAATAAGGATTCCTAAACCCTAAAAACAAACGATATCAGTTCCACACCTAAACTAGGTTACAACCCTTCTATTTATAGATAAGTCTTTTTCTGGGCTGGGCTTCAAGTCGCAGCAGGGAGGCTGCCAAAAATTCTGCTACTTGTTCTCCAAGAAATTAGGTCTTCAATCCAATCTTTCCTAAAATGTCTCCAATAATAGACAACGTGGAAATCTTCTGATTGAAACCATCTTGGCAAAAATATCAGCTAAATGATTTCTTCGAATATTTTGAGCTGAAATAAAGATTCTTGTAGCAAATAAAACAGGCTGATCCAAGTGCCATATCAACTTTCTGCAGCCAGGATGTCATGATATCTTGTTCAACATGTTGAAGTCTTGATTCTAAGTCATATAGCATCTTTTCCAACATGATCTTCCTTAGAGTGTTTTAGTAAAATGTATGCCAACAATCAGAGAGCCTTCAAACAACAACAAGGTAAATTCTAAGGAGTTGTTCTTCTTGCATTGTATCTTCACACCTGATTGAAGGATCAATGCTAGTGCATTCCTCTTGGCACATATCCAAGCCATTTGTGCGAGGGGGACTACGTCTTTTTGTATTGGAGGGTTAGTTACCTCCATAGTGTAACGCCCCGAATTTAATTAATTATTTAATTAAATTGATCGAGGATTTATTCATCGGAATTAGTTGAAGTTGGGATTTATCGGTATTATTCTAAAGGCGTAATTTGGATTAATATGTTGATTTGAGCAGTTAAGTTTATGGTCGGATTAATTAGTCGGAGAAATACAATTATAAGTTGGTATTAATTAAGTTAAGGAGCAATTGTAGTTGTGGATTATTATTGGGAATAATATTCGTGATGTTATGTGATTATTCAATTATGTGTGTTATTTGGCTTAATTGAGTAATTAGAGGAATATTATGAATTGGGCCAAAGTGGAAGAATATAACACAATGGATGGGTTATGGGTTAAGCCCATTAGTGAAAAGATAGTAAGAGTTAGGGTTTTAGAGATTAAACCTCATAACTCATTTTGTGGAAAAGAAGAGAAAGAAGAGAAAGAAGAGAAAGAAGAGAGGAAGAGAAGAAAGCTATGGCATGAAGAGAGGGATGACTCCATTGAAGGAAGTGAAGCTTTTGCTAAGGTAAGGGTGGGGTTCTTACTTTCTAAGGGTTGGCATGATGATGTATATGGTGGGTTAGATTGTAGGTTATTCTCCATGGAAGTTGTGTGTAGAGATGTTAGGGTTTATGAACAAATGTGTAAATTCATGATTTGAAATGTGTTTTAATTGATGTTTGATGATTGTTATGATGTTAGAAGGTCCATAATATGTGTTGTATTTGTGTTTATAACATGTATTCCATTGTTGTTCATGATGGTTGGTGTTTTCAGCTTGATTGGGTTGAGTTTGGGGGTTTCTGGATGGGTTTCGTATGCTGTTTTCTGTGTTTGGGGTTTTCTGAAAATCTCCAGTTCGCACCGCGAACCTCTGTTCGCGCTGCGAACTGTCTGGCAGAAAGTTAGGAATTTTTGAATTCGCTCAGTTGGCGCCGCGAACCCTATTTTGCAGAACTTTTTCTAAACTTTGAAATGATGTAACTTTTGATTCGTAACTCCGTTTTAGGCGCCGTTTGAAGCGTTGGAAAGCTAACGCAATGAACTATACCATGATGCATTAAAATGATCCATATGATATAGTTTCCTATTATGTTTATTAGGATTAAGTGATGAACTATGTTGTGTTGATATATGAAGTATGCTCTTTGCGATGAATTGACATAATTGTGTTGTAGTATAACTTGATGTATGTTTTCTTATGATGATACAATGTTGTTGAGATGATGATAAGTACCTTCCTTATGATGAATGAAATAATGATGTATGTGATGATATGCGTGATTAATAAAGATGTTGTATGCTATATGCGATTAATTGTGTGTATTTTGATATGTATGAGTCGACGATGATGCCATGCGATGACTTAGCAATATATATGAAGTTGAATATAATGTGTTATGATGATTACTTGAATTAAGGAATATGACTAATTTGTTGATGTTGTTGGTGATATGATGAATTGTTGATGTTTGTCGATAACATGATGAATTGTTGTTGTTGTAACATGTTGGTGTTTGTTGTTGTTGTGTAATATGTTGAATTGTTATTGTTGCTATAACATGATGAATTTGTCTTTGTTGTTGTAGACCATATGGTCACTATTGATAAGTTGTATAATGTTGATAAGTTGTATTGTGATGTATTGTGAGGTGAATTATTTTTGTATGATGATGCAACATAGTGACGTGATTGTGAAGTGATGCATTCTTATGAATGATGATGATTTTGTTGTTGTTGATGTTCGACATTATATTGATAATGTTCGATGGTGATTTAGACGATGTTGTGACATATTGTTTATGTTGTTTGTATGGATGTTGCATTTATTGAGTTACATCCATTTCATAAAGAGACGGTGGCCTTAATGGCAAATAGCGACGGTGGCCTTGATGGCAAATAGCGACGGTGTGCCCAATGGCAAATTTTGAGATGGTGGGAGTTTTACTCCAAATGGTACCACATGTATTTGCATAAGTCGAGTCACATGTGAATTGCATTTGAGTCTTATTTGATTATGTTTGTGTGACGTGATGACTTGATGATGAGATGTTTGTTGTGATGTGTTGGAATCATACTTGTGAATTGCATATATTGTCATGGTTGATTGTTGACATTGTTGCCATTTCATAAGTTGATTATGTTATTTGAATTGTTGAGACGATGATATGCTTGTTGTGACGTGATGGTAGTATAATTGTGATTTGAATATGTTGTCTTAATTGATTAACGATATTGTTGCTATCTTGAAAGTCGTATAATATTGATGAGTTGTTTTGTGATGAATATTGTTGTAAGATGTTATGTGATGCGAAGTGGTGAAATTATGTATGATCTATATCTGCTATATTATTTATCATGCATTCCTTTATATTGTAAGATATCTCACCCCTTTGCTGATATTTCCCCTACCATGGGAAATGGGCAGGTACTCAAGATTAGTCGTGGATGTTCGAGGTTATTGATGTGAAGTCTTGATGTTGCTTTATGGCAAGACGAGTCGGTGTCCATTGCTCTGATACGTAGCACTCGGGGGGATTAGTCTTTATTACTTGATTGTTGTATTCTATGATGACACTTGTGTTAAGTTGAATAATAGATGTTTATAAGTTTAAGTTGTAAGTGGTGAATGAAGTTTTGTTCCGAATGCTATGTATCTTTATTAAATGCAATATAAGTATGTTTGTTTGGTTAAGTCGAATTGTGACATCCCATCTTTGATGAATAATTTTAAATGCACTCTGATTTTCGCTTATAATTGCGGGGTAGATTTGGGGTGTTACAATAGCACTTGGTCCGAATCTGGGGGAAAGACTGGAAAATTTGCCTTCATTGCCAGCCTTATTCATGGATATCGACTATTGTCGTGTTGCTCGCCTGATTAAGAATAGAGAGGATGGAAAATATAACCTCATGGTGTAGAATAAAGAAGTTCAGAGTATTTTTTTGCCTAATCCCACGCTCACCGATATAACAAATACGGAGAGGTGGCTTTACGATCTGAACGCCCCTGAACCTAATGCGACTGCACAAGACAGTCAAGCCGTTGACGAGTTTGATGAAATGGAGTAAGGAGACCCTGAAGCTGATCAACGACAACCTCCCGCACATGCTCCTTCTGAAACTTTCGGAAGTTCGTCCACTAGACGCCGAAGAAGAAGAAGAAGACATGCCACCAATGATGACATCCTCGATGTAATTATGCAACAAGATCAGAGGATACAAACTGTGCAAACCCAGCAAACTGCGATGATGCAACTCATGTAACAAATGCAACAACAACAGCAAAAATATGGTGAAAGGAATGAGTGTTGGATGGCAAGCTTGACTGAGGAGATGTCGACTTTGATCGTACGCATGGATGACTTGCAAGAATACATTCACCATGTGGGTATGCCTCACCAGCCCCCTGGACACAATGGACGTGGACGAGCACGAGGGAGAGCATGAGGATATGGGCCAGAGTAGATGACACCTAGTTACTACCTTTCTTTTTCACCTTATTTCGAAACATTGGGGACAATGTTAGATTTAAGTGTGGGGGAGGAATTTTACCATTTTTATTTACCGCTTTCTAATTAGATTTCCATTTTCGTCTATTTCCCTTAAATAAACAAATCTATGTACTATCAAGTTCTTATATGCAAATTTTCCTTTATTGTTTTACTTCCTCACTTTCTTGAGCCATAACAAAAAATTTGTTAGTTAATCGCAATGTCTTGACGCACTCGAAAACTATATAGGTTGCTCACTCTTAAGATATGTTAGAAATTTGAGTAAAATTAAACAAATCTGTTACCGTCTTGACACTATAAAATCCCCGAGTACGCAAGACCGATTTGAGTACCTATTATGCCGAAACCTTAAGCTTTAGTTTTAAAGTAGCCCCGAGAAGTTTATATTAGCAGTCGACACCTTCTTAAGCACAAACTACGTAGAGAGTTGATGAACATATGTGAATGATCCCATAAATTTACATGCTTTACTATTAGAAAATAGGGAATGCACCAATTAAGTTAGGTGGCCCTCACCCCGATCATTTAATCCAACAAATGCGGAACCTACGAAATATAACAAAGAAACCCGTTGTCGGTTGGTTCAGAAGTCTCTGGTACTGAACTTGGTAGGGCGGACTATGGCCCGATCCCCCACAACTCGCAATCGGGTGAATAAAAGGAGGTTACCACATATGTGTTCAAGAAACCTAGTGCTTAAAAGGATCATATTCACTAACCGGCTACTCTACTATGTGCGTGTAAAGATAAAGGGCTTAATGTGATTGCGCTCGAATGAAAACGGGTGAAATTGAGCGAAAAGGACTAGGTTGAGCTATAATAGCATGATTTGGATTGGTTTTCATAAGATGGGGTTGTTTATTGTCTTTATTGTATCTTTAGTGTGAAATTGAGCTTATATTGTTCTAACGAGAATACCTCGCAACCACGTACGATTTGAGTTGTGTCATGTATTTGCGTTTAACTCATGTTTAATTGATTAAAAATACATAGCATATTCGGCTTGATTAACATAAATTAAGTTTCCGTTTTTACTTGATTATATTGCATTATGTGCTATCTTGAGTATGTTTTCAGATGTTTATGTTACACAAGGCCTGCATGAGAAAGGAGGAAGAAATGAGCCAAAAACCACAAAGTAGCAGAGAATAGCAGAAAAATTTCATGACAGAAGACTGCGACGCTAGTCACAGCCTTCATGCCGGTCGCCACAGGTCAAAGGAAAGTGTGCCATCGACACACATTGTGTAACGAACGACACAAGCTATTTATCAGTTACTAAGGTTTTCCCACGTAAGAAGAGTTACGTTCTATATTTTCTCACATGAACAATTCTCCTGGATTCTACTTCATAACCCCTAGATTCTCTGAAGGACAGGAGAGGGCAAGCAATATAAAAGCATAACAGTTACCAACGAAAAGTCTCTCGTTCATTATGCTAATTTTCCAAGTTCAGGGCTCTTTTATTTTTCCTAGTTTCTTAAGCAGTTAAATCACTTTAAATAGAAATAGATTCCTACACTGGGAAGCTATTACAACCATTAGTCTAGGTTCTATTTTCTGTTCGATTTACATTCTCCGTGAAGCAAATCCCGCCGACATTCTGTGGAGGATTGATTTGGCACTTGAAGCTTATCATAAAATCAAAATTTCCTTTATAAATTCCAGGTTCTAATTTTATATGCAATTACTGTTTTTATACTTAACCATCATGCTTGAGATATTGTTTGTTTACTTCTATTGTTATTTTGTGTTGATATTCAAAAACATATCTGACTATTTTCATTGATACCGGTATGTAAAGTCATATAAATAAATGAGTTCGGTAATAATTTGGTATAAATATTCACTAAATACTTTTCTGGTTTTGGTTTCCATAATTAATATTAAGACTGTTTTGTTACGAGAGTAAAAGACAAACGAAAGTTAAAATCAACACAACGAGAGTTTGAAATTTTAACCGGATAGTGGTAATTCAACATTAATTCTAAATACAACGAGAGCGCTTTAGGGTTAATTAGAATCTATTTGGTTTTCAAAAAGTATATTCAGATTTTAAATGAGACAGCGAGAGCAAGCGTTTAGATCTGATAATATAATCCGAATCAATAAACACGATAGTGTGAGATAAAGGTTTTTAAATCAGTGGCTTCTGCTGAAGGAGTGTTTCAATACTTAAAAATAATGCTAATAACTTTCTGAATCTCCGAAGTCCGGCGTATTGCATACCGGTGTCTCGCCTTTGACTACTTAACTTAAACCATATTTAATTTTCGTTTCCCTTTAAACCAAAGAAAATCACAGCTTTAGCTTACATAGTAACATTAAATCGTATTAAATTGATCAACAGTGCCTGTGGGTTTGATATCTTTTAAAACTATGCGATTAGACTGCGTGCTCGCAGTTAGTATCCCGATAGACTCATAAAGTCGCAATCAATGTACAAGTAAGGGATAATCTTACCGTTAAAGCCCTACCTGTAAGGATCGTAGACCATGAATTGAAGAAGCTAAGTGGCAAAGAGATTTCTCTCCTGAAAGTAGTTTGGGAAGGTGTTGTTGGTAGAAAAATGACTTGGGAGTTGGAGGGTTGAATGCGAGGAGCGTATCCGGAGTTGTTCGCATCAGGTAAATTTTCGAGGACGAAAATATTCTAAGTAGGGGAGAGTTGTAACGCTCCGATTTATTTAATGGATTTTTGTAAATAATTATGTGATTGTGTGTGTTTATTTATGGTTTGATGTGCTATATGAACCCTTGGATGTAGGGTGGTAGCCTTAGAAATGTAGGATTTAAGGTGTTTGGGGTGTTCGAGTAAAAATGTAGAGATTTGGGGGTTGTAGAAGTTGAACTAATTACTATTAGTTGATTAGAAGTATTTTATTTATTTAAATAGTATTAGGAAAATATTATTTAAATAAATATATAACTGAAATTATCATTTATTTTATTTAGTTGGAATAAAGTTTTAATTAAAATTATAATATAATAAAATAAAAAAAGGGAATAGGAAGAGAGAACTGTTAGAACGTGGAATTGAGCAAAAAAGGAAAAGAGAGCTAGGGTATAGGAGAAGAAGAACCTCCATTAGAGAGCTTCAAATTCATCATCTAAGAAAAGGGTGGGTCTTCCTTTGTATAAGAGATTGTATGATAAAATGTGGATGGGTGTTTCATTCTCTGTGTGACCGCTTTTTTTTCTCTATGTTTTGAGCAATTTGATGTGTGATAATGCTATTGTGTTGTATGATTGTATGAATTTGGTGTTTAGTGAATGATTGGGATGTTGTGTGTTGTTGGAACTTAATAAAAAGAAGACCTCTTATACCAATTGGTGGGTGAAAATATGCTGTAAGAAAACACTCTAGAGGGGGGTGAATAGACTTTTTAAAAGAGGGTATCCGATTTTTGAAAACGAACTATTGGAGGATTTTCAGAGTATGTACGCGGAAGTTTTTAAAGCGAAATGGAGAGAATTATACTTGAATAGAAATTAATACACATAATCACGTAATCGATGAACAATAATCACAGATTGAATTAATGATGATACATAAGGTATTCAATCGATACCATTAGTATAATTCACAAGAGATGATTGTACAATAAGTCAATTAGTGAATTCTAAACTCAACAAGTTTCTCATATTTTAATAAGCATTAAAATTGATTATGTTCTAATTTCAACAAGACCTAATATTAAGCAATAGATCACTATCAATGCAATAAATGATAAACTACTCTATGAATTAAAAACCTAGGTGTGCAATATACTAAAAAATGTAAATGCACGGGGAATACCGAGTTCGATTCCTGGCAGAAACAACGCTTGGCCAGTGCACGTGCCTCCGTAGCACGAGCCGGATTAGTCGATCTATTATGTAGGTCGGAACCAGTGCGAAAGAAAAAAAAATGTAAATGCAAGAGTAAAAGGTAGAGAGATGACATGAGGATTTATAGTGCTTCGACTCTGTCATCCTCGCATGAATCAACATGCACTTTTCTAAGAACCTGCATAATTCCATTAGTTTGACAACTATTAAAAGAGTTTATACAATCATTTATCGATAATAATGTTGAAGAAAATAGAACTTCAATTTTGGATCTTGACTTGTATACGGCCCCATGCCAAACTCTTCTGCGCAATATTTCCTTGATTGGCGCTTCAAGAATATTCCAATACCACCCACTCTGCTCCAAGCCTTCGTCTATAGAAATTAACCCTTTGATTCTAGCGATTCCTTGAGTAGTGAATTGTCTGAAGATTTGAGAAGAAATATGCCTTATGATCCGTAACCTTCCATACAGCCGATACTAATGCAATATGGGGGAGAAGAACCTCTCTCTTTTTTTTTTCACCGGAATTTGTGTGCATCAGTGACAACTTCTTAACTTTGCAACAACCTTAACAATCTTTAAACAATCTCCAAGTACTGTTAGTTTCAAGATAACATCTTCCCCAATCAATCACAGATCTCTCATGAACAAGATCTGAAACAAAAACTGAGGTTAAAGAAGAAAAAGATTCAAGTGCAAGAACTTTGAACTTTTCAAAGCGAGAGAGTTGATTTCACAAAAAATAATAAATGAATATGAAATTCCACTTGTTAAAAAAGTGTTGACAAAAGGTTTTATATGTGCTTGATTTTAAACACAAAAAAGAGTGGTAAAAATTTGTGAGATTCGAATCAAGAGCGATGCGTGTAATGAGTCAAGTAAACAAGTGAATGGAATAAAAAGAATTCTGATATTTGACCCATTTTCCAATTGATCCGAATAAGGTACAATGTCTGATTCAAATCAGAGACCCCGTGATTTCAGTCATGTACAAACTGTGATTCAAATCAAATGCTCCAGGCCCTTAGAGAAAAGCTGAAAAATTGTGTGATTTGAATCATGTGTAAAGTGTGATTCGAATAAATTGGGAAGAGGTGACAGAAAATTACATGATTCGAATCATGTGCAAAAATCTGATTCGAATCAAGTGGTTTTGAAAACTTTTGTTCACCTCTGTTGGATTTGATTTGAGTCAAGTTGAGTGTATTTGATTTATTCGAATCAAACACTTGAAAACTCAAATTTTCATGTTTTTAAAGGTACTTTGAGATTATTCTTTGCACCTAACTTGAATCAAACACATATAGTTTTTATTCCACAAACTCATGCAATTGACTAAAGACATCTTGGTCAAATTTAAATGTAACCATTATTTTATGCATGCTAAAATGATATCGAGTCGATTTCAAACTTGATTTAAAAGATGTGCAATCATGAGGAAGACTTATTAAAAGATAGCAAACAAAAGTGATAAGACAAACAACAAAATAACTGTATCGGGGATTCTCCTCATGTATATGATAAGGACATGCAACCAAATCACCTTAGGAATGTGCAGATACAAACATGACTCAAGATCAAGTGTCTGTACAATCAAAAACTATTTAGCAAAAGCCATGAAGTTCCTTGAAGAAAGGTGTGAAAGCTCACCGGGTCATGTCTATCAGTCTGTCTGGGTGAATCAAATATTATTAAAGTAAGGTAGTAGCTTAAGAGTACTAAGGCAACTCACTCACACACACACACACACACACTTAAAACTTCCTTTAAAATGCCCTTACCCTGAAAATGATTTTATAAGCTAGAAACAAGTGATTATAAAGCTTTTCACAACCTTTTTCGAACTATTTTAAACCTTATAATCGATTGGAAAGAGTGCTAATTAATTATAAAATCAATAATGACAACACATTAATGACTTGGAACATCTCTATATCCAAACCTTCAAATTTGGTCCTTTCAATATATTATATTTGAGGTATCTAATCGATTGGAGCATTTTTCCAATCAACTAGATAATTCATTCGGCCTATGGATTATTTTCATTTTTTTTGTAACTACTATATAAGAGAGGCACACTTTCACTTCAAACCATGCTACTTTCCAACATTTTCATGTTTCATTAGAATTTATATCTCTCCCTCTTTTCAGAAAATATTTTCATCTATGCAGATTGCCTTAGTGCTAGTAAGTGAAGTTTTACTCGTGAGGAAGAAATTTTTGTAAATGGTTGTGCTGATTGTTTATAATATTAAGGGTGCGATACTCTTAAGAGATTGAGTTTGGTTCTTGAGATTAACATGTCATATAATATATGTTCTTAGTTTATTGAGCTTTGGCAGAAAAAGATTTCTTTTGGTTATTGAGATCAACCATAAATCTCTAAGTGGATTGTTAGGTTTGTCTGGGTTAAAAGTTGTCATTGGTTGGGGATAAGCTTGTTAAAATTCAAGATCAGATAGTATTAAGGTTCGTGGGCACAACCTTCAAAAGCTCAAAGTTTATCATCAAAGTCTCCATTAGATCTTTTGGAGACAGAACTAGGTCGACGTTTGGCCAAACCTGTATAAATATTTGGTGCAATATCTCTAACTTATCCTTTAATTTTCTATAATTTATTTTCAATATTTTATTTCCACTGCAAATTACCCACCTAAAAATTACTAATATGATCTTAATCGAGAAAATTTTAAAATTAATCATGAATTTTAAATACCACAATTCACCTTCTCTCTTGTGCTTGAAGTCACTTAACCAATAGAATTGATACTATTAGAGTCAATATATCGTTGATTTACTTATTTTGTGTTAGTAGCATGGAACTTAATTGACAAATTACCTTAATTTCAAGAAAATATTTTGGCGTTCCCAACTTTTTCAATGCAAACTTATCACGTATCTTATCTTAGTTATTAGATAATGCATAAGTTTGAAGGAAGTACCAATTAGCACGATTTCATCAACATAAACTAGTGCATATAGTGTGATGTCTTAATGTTTATACACAAAGAGGGAATGATCACACTTGCTATATGCGAAGCCAAACTAAGCAGAGCTTGGCGGAGCTTATCATACCACGAGTTTGAAGCTTTCTTTAACCCATATATGGCCTTGTTTAAATTACACATAAGAGTTGAATCAAAATTGACAAAACAAGATGGCTATTGCATATAGACTTCTTAAAAGTTTTACCATTGAGAAAGACACATTTATATTTATATGTTGAATTTCCCACTTGTATGTGAGTTTTAGAGACAAAATAACTCTAATAGTGGTAATTTTTTCCATAGGTGATAAAGTGCCATTATTTAAGATGAAATTGTACTCATAATTCATAGCTCCATATCATTCAGGATGAGCCAAGGCTGGCTTTGTGGTGCTAGTATCTGAGTGAACAAGGAAGGCCTTTGCTTTTTTTTTTTTTTAATAAGCAACTCTTGTATATAAAAAGAAAGGAGTACTAAGGGTACTCCAACCCTTTACAAGAAAAAACACAAATAAGCTACATGTTCACAAAACTTACTAGTTTTAGCTCTTGTAAGCATAGGGTTATATTTTATAAGAGTGATTTTGGGAGGTTGACCATGAAAGGAGGGAGATAGTGACTTAGCATATATACCTTGATGTGATATGTTGAGAAAAGGAAGATGTGTTGTCAGCTTTTTAAGGTGACTTGATGGCAAGACTATTTGTATATCAAGATGGACTAGGGGCGTGAGCAGGAACGAAAGCATGAATAGGTGTACTTGTGGTGGGTTAAGGGTTATTAGGAATGTTTGATGGTTCGTATGTATGTTTTTTTAATAGGTAAAGCATGAGTTTAATCAACTGGATCAGTTTGTGTAACTGTCTGTTGAAAAATTGTGCTAGAATTTGTGCTAATATTAGATATATTTAGAGTATGCCATGAACACTGAGTTGGACTACAAACTATTAGAGGTAGAGTATGACTTCTTTTAAATTTTTAAGAATTGTGTGACTTAGATTGGTGTGATGAGGGATATTAGTCAGGATAAGGAAACTTGGTTTCATTGAACATCACATCCTTTGAAATGAAGATTCTACCTTCAATGTCAAGACATCTATATTCTTTTTATATAGGGGATACTACCAAAAAGACACGTTGAGAGCTTCTGAGCAGTAGCTTACGTTAATTGTAAGGCCATAAGAGTGAAAATCAAGCAAAACCAAATACTTTGATGGACTTGTAATCAAGTAAATTTTTGAGAAAGGAACAGAAGGGTTAAGTGAACTGAGGCAAGGCAGTTGTACAAAGCCTATTGGTTGGACACACAATAATTATAAAGCTATAGTCCCAAAATTTTATTCGCAAGAATGCATGAGCCAACAAAGTGAACCATACCAACTAGAACTTTAGCATAAAATTAGACATAAGATTAGGTCTAAACTTTGAGAAACCCACTACTTGACAGCCAAGCTATGACCATTTCTTACTAGAACTTTATTTGGACCTTCACAAGATTGTTTATTTTGTAAATTATAAGTACTATGAGTATTAGTAATATGATGTGAAGCACTTGAGTCTGCAAATCATGCTTGAGATTCAAGGCATTGAGGTACTTGAAGCTCATCTTCATGAGTCAAAAGAGAAATTGCTTGTGCAAAGATGGAAGATTGATTCTTCAGGTTTCCATTAGCACCAGAGGGACCATTTAAGGGTGATGGATGTGTCAAACGCTTTACTTGTGGAGGCTAAAAGAACTCATCATATTTTTGCCAACAACCTACCACTAACTAACCATATTTGGCGCATTGCTGACATGTTGGTAGATTACTTATGTTGTAGATTCGCCTTCTCCCACGATTAAAGTGCCTCCTACCACGAGAGTATTAACAGGATCCAAAATTTCATACATTTCTACCAGAGCTATGATTGGTTATTGGTTGAGCAACTATCAGTTACACTAGGAGTTGATAGTTCTTGGCAAAACTTGTCCATCTGAACTTCATGTAGATATAGAAGGGCTTCAACATAGCATATATAAGTTGGCTCTCCCTTAGAATATATCATCATTATGAAAGTATTGGGTAGTCCTTGAAGAATGACATTTATTTGGTCCTTTTCAGTTATATGATCTCTAACTGCTAGTAGTGAATCAACTATTGCTCTAATTTGAAGAACATACTCAGAGATTGATTTGTTACCTTTGTTGTTGTGAGTAGCTTGAGGTAATCGAATCACATATTTTGTGGATCTTGAAGAGAACTTTTCACATTCACCATGGAAGCTTTAATGAAGCTTTAACACTTTAACACTTGTATTTGATTAAATAACTCCATTGCTTTACATGATATTGACTAGTAATTATATATATAAGTGATAGAGTTAGTTATGCTCTAACTAACATTCTTAACCAATCATTGTTTTGGTAGATTTGATTGATGCTCACCACCTTTTCTTAAATAGTCGGGATGCATCTCATAGAACAACTTTTAATGTTTACTAAGAAAAAGTTTAGTATGACTAGTGTAGGTTGAATTTTTTTAGTGTGTTTTTGAGCTTATATTAGGTGTTAGTTTAGCTTGGTATAAGTTGGTATAATTTGTATCTATCGTTGGTGAAACATCTTGTATGGCATACCTTATGCCTTGTTTTCCTATTATTTTGATTTGCCTTTGCAAAAAATTTGAAGATTCTTGTCTCTCGATCTTTGGCACTCAAAGCCACGTGCCCCTAAATTCTTAAACCGCCATGCTTATATCAAGTTAGCACCCTGACTGACACATGGCAAATACGTGTAAGGTGCTTAACACAATATCACCGTCCATAACTCACCACGTGTCCTACACTTGACACGTGTACGCAAGGCAGCTTGTAGCACCTATATCTATATAAATGGTAGGAGTGCACCATGCTTTTAGTCAACATCAAGCAAAAGAAAACGAAAGCTAGAAGTAAAAAAGAACAAGAAATTGATCATTGAAGAAGTTTGAAAATGCAGGGAGCAAAGAAAGCCGGAGAGACCATTAAGGAAACAGCTGCCAACATTGGTGCTTCAGCCAAATCTGGTATGGAGAAAACCAAGGCCACCCTTCAAGAAAAGGTATCCTTAACTTATTTCTCCTAATATCAACTTATTTTTCCTATTATTTTGCATGGTCAGAATTTACGTTGAAATAGTGACATTTTTTACCCAAACTCAAACTTGTAATAAAATCATTGAACTAGTATACGGCACTTTTGTACGTAGCATGGGTTGAACTAATGAATATCTTGTCGTGTTTATAAAAACAGACCGAGAAGATGAGTGCACGTGATCCTGTGCAAAAAGAGGCGGCAACCCAAAAGAAAGAGGCAAAGCAGAACCAGGCAGAGCTAGAGAAACAGATGGCGCGTGAACACAACGCGGCAGTTAAAGAATCTACCACGGCGGCCCAAATGGGTCAGGCCCACCACAACGTGGGGACTGGGACCACCACATACCCTACCTCGGGAACTTATGGACAGCCCATGGGGGGCCACCATATCACGGGGACTGGAACCGGAACCGGCACCGGCACGTACCATACGGGGGGCCATGATATGTCAGCCATGCCTGGACATCATACTGACCATGTGACAGAAGGAGTTGTGGGCACGCACACTATTGGGACCCATAGAAGCGCAGATGGAACTGCTACGGCCCATAATACTCGTGTTGGTGGAAACCCGAATACCACAGGGTATACCACTGGTGGTAATTACAAGTAAAGAAGTATAACGAATAGGAACAATTACACACAATAAAGTTTAGTTTATGTGGTTAGTGAGTGTGATTGTTTTCGTATTCAGTCATTGTCTTGTAACTTGTTTTGTATCATTTCTTTTTCTGGTTTGGTATAGGCTTGTGGATGCTCCTATTAGTACTATAGTACGTGGAACATTTTGTACCATGGAGTTGTAATTTCATTTTGTTTAAATAAATATGTTTTGTAAAAGTAATATAAAGTTTTTTTTTCTTTTACAAAATTAACAAGAGTTTAGTAGTCTTAATAATTAAGATATGATTGTTATGACATTAACTCAATTAGTAATATTCTTCCTAAGAAATTATATGTAGTAAGGAAACACAATTGGACCATTGATTTAGACCATTTCTCAAGAAATCTTATATACTATGCAAAATTTTAATTGTGTTCCACTATTTTCGTAGATGCATGGATATTTTCGTAGATAAGTGTATAAAACATAGTGAAATTTAGAATTTTTTCAATTAATTAGGAAAATTTCAAGTTCCGTAGATGCATATACGGAATACTCTATTGTAAAATTCCATCAAACTTTTATGTAGATGAAAAGATTTTTTTCAATTAATTGAGAGTTTGGGATTTTCTAATTAAACAAATCCCATCTCAATTAATTGAGAGTTTGAGATTTTCTAATTAATCAAATTCCACCAAATCTTTTTGAAATTTTCTCAATTAATTAAATTCCATCAAACTTTTACGTATAATTTTTTTCAATTAATTGAGAATTTCTCAATTTGTAATTTAATTGGAAATTTTCTTTGAAAAAATTCCAAATTAATTAAGTTTGATCACATCTAGGTAATCGTTAAAACATAGTGAAATTTAAGTTACAAATTAATTGGGAAAATTTCAAGTTAATTTTTCAATTAATTAGGAAAATCTCAAATTAATTAAGTTCATGAAATCTTTCGTAGATGTATCTACGAAACATTTTAATTTTCTAATTAATTGTGAAAATCCCATGTTTCACTATGTTTTAAGGGGTTCAGTATTCCATCTACGAAAAAAGCTATTTTTTTATAAAAAAGTGCTTCCGAAAATGCATCTACAGAAGTACGAGGTAGTTTTGTCAATTCAATAGTGCGCAAGTAGGCCATGGAATGGACTAAGAAATGATCTTGATTTATAGAATAATCTGTTAATGATTTCCACTACCAAATACAAAAATAACCATTCATACTTTATTTAAAATGCCGCCACTTGCTTTTCTAATTAGTGAATCACATTTTCGGGGCTTATGAATCACATTTATTTTAGAGATGAGCGGGAGTAATGGTATTTTCAACTCTAGATATATTATTTATTCAATGAATTAAAAAAAAGTTAAAATTTACTTATAAATAAGAATAGAAGGAGTAAGTTATAGGCATTGCGAAAGCAATACGAGTTACTGTAGATGGAAGATGATGAGAATATTGCAGGCTATGTATCAGAGGTGTAAAATCTTGTTCACTTCGGTGAGAATTTCACTGATAAAATGAAAGTTGAGAAGGTAATGCAAATGTTGACTCTTCACTTTAATCATATTATCATGCTCATTCAAGAATCCAACAATCTTAACACATTGAAGTTAAAAAATTTGAAGGATTTGTTGAAGGCTCATGAATTACGGATAGTTGAGAGAAAAGGTGTTTAAGACTCAATACTGTAGACCCGTAGAAAATAAGTATGATGGTTCTAACAAGTTTAAGGGCAAAGGAGACAAGACTCAGAGTAAGAAGTCTTGGTTGCACTCTAAAAAAATAAGGATGATGATAAGGCTTCTGAATCGTCCAAAAAAGGAGAAGGAACCTTATATCATAAAGACAAACAAGAAAATAAAAATATGTGAAATGCTAAAACTGGGAAAAATGGGATCACTTGGCAAAAAAATTTGTACAAAAAATATAAGGGAGCTACAAAGAGCAAGGATAATGAAAGAGCAAATCTTACACGCAAAAAAATCAGATGAATTTGACACCAAGGTGCTTATGGTTGCAGTCTTAGAGGAACGTGTGGATTCAAAATCCTAGTTTTTAGATACAAGTTGCTCGAACCATATGAATGGTCATAGAACTTAGCTAGCAGAATTTGATGACACCAAGAGAAGCAAGATTGTCGATAATAGCTCATTGTAAGCAGAAGATTCAGGTAACATGGTTATTAGAAGAAGCAATGGAGCATAAGCCATAATTTAAAATGTGCTTTATGTTATTGGGATGAAATGCAATTTGTTTAGTGTTGGTCAACTGGTAGAAAAAGTTTTTTAGTGGTCATGAAGAATGGAGCATTCGAGTGTTATTTGATGCTCACAAAAAATTGGTTTTGAAATATCTACTTTTCAAAAATAGGACATTTAAAACCAATATCAGCTCAACTGAGGTTCAATGTTTGAAAGTTATTGTAGAGCACAAATAGAGTTGGTTATGGCACCTAAGGTTTGACCACTTAAACTTTATGCCACTTAATCAACTTATTACTCAAGATATGGTAATTGGTATACCTAGTCTTGCTATGCTAACAAGCTTTGTAAAGGTTGCTTAGTAGGAAAGCAATTCAAATAGTCCATCATCACTCACATGTCAATGAGGTCATCTAGAATTATTGAAGCTATTCATTATCATGTGTGGCCCTTTTGGGGATCTTGCCATTGGCGGTACCAAATACTTGGTCTCATTTGTGGATGAGAGTATAGTAGAAAGCTTTGGGTTTACATGATTAAACACAAGGATGAGGTGTTTGCAATCTTTTAGAGATTCGAAGTATTATTGAAACTCAAAGTGAAAAAAAGGATTAATGGAATTGAGGAATTTTGTGTAGAGCATGGAATTGATCATGAAATAACTTCTTCCCACATCCCCCAACCCAATGGCATAACCGAGATAACGGATATGAGCATATTAGATATGTCTAGATGTATGTTGAAACAAAAGAACCTGTCTAAGTCTCTATGGGGGTGAAGCAATCACCTATGTGCTAAATAGACACCCTACAAAGAGACTGAAGAACAAGGTCCCTAAAGAAGCGTGGAGTGGAAAAAAACAATATGTGAGTCATCTAAAAGTATTTGGTTCCATATGCTATAGACTGGTCTTAATTGCTAGAAGAAAAAAACTTGATGACAAGACTGAACCTATAATTCTGGTAGTTAACACAAGACTGGAGCCTAAAGAATTTTCAATCCAATCAATCAAAACATTATGGTTGATGAGAATTTTGCATGGATTTTGGAGTCAAGTGATAAAACCAACAAGCTAATAATGAGTAACAATATGTATGAAAAAGGTAGCGAGCAAGATAAAGTTCCAATTGTTGAGCAACATTAAAATCAATTCTAGTTGTAGAAACATTTGATGGGAAACAGGATGTAGCCGAAACAAGACAAAGGCCTCAAAAAACTATAATTAATCTAGCAAGACTTCAGAACTGTGAAGTGATTGGTGATGATAAAGTCGCAACAGATTGAGAACTAGTTCATTTTGCTTTGCTTGTAGGTGATGAATCAACTACAATGAAGCTTTGAAGAATAAACTATGGAAAGCAGCCATGATTAAAGAGCTACAATCCATTGAAAGAAAAAATACATGGCAACTTGGCAAGTTGTCAGAAAACACCAAACCCATTGAAGTAAAGTGGGTGTTAAAAGTGAAACACAACTCTGATGGTTCAATTGCAAGGCATAAGGCAAAGTTAGTAACAAGAGGCTTCCTCTAAAGAATAAGACTTGATTACTCTAAAGTGCATGCTCCAATTGCAAAGCTGGAAACTATCATACCAATGGCTTCCTTGGCATGCAAACAAGACTGGTCAACTTTTCAGTTAGTTGTGAAATTAGCCTTTTTGAATGAACCTTTGGATGAATTAGTGCATGTCACTCAACCACTTGATTTTGTGATACAGGGTGAAGAAAGAAAAGTCTACGAGTTTCACAAAGTGTTTTATGGCCTAAAGAAGCATGGAGATGAATATAGGGTAGATGTCACTTCGTTTAAGCAAATTGTAGGTTTCTTGGATATGTTTGCAACAACATACATGATATAGGATTTGCAGTTGGACTGGTTAGCAGATTCATGGATGAACCTAGAATCTCACACATGAAAGTTACAAGGAGAATATTAAGATATATAAAAGAAGCACTCAATTATAGAATCTGATTCCCACATTTAGGTGAAGGACATGAGGCAATGATTAACTATTTCTATGACGTTGATTGGTATGAAGACAAGGAGGATAAAAAAAGCTTAAATGGTTATTTCTTTCAAGTGTTTAGTGCTCCAATCTCATGGTGCTCAAGGAAGCAGCATGTAAAAGATTTGTTGTCATGTGAACAGAATACATTGCAGAATCTTATATTATTTGTCAAGTCATTTGGATCAACTCAGTGCTAAATGAAATGTAGGTTCATGTCAAAAAATTATTGGTGTTGCAGACAACAAATCAACCATTAATTTTACAAATTATCCACCAATAAAATTGTATGATGTATTTTTTAATACGGCTAATTATGCAGTTTTAAATCACAATGCATTTACAATCTTATTCAATATCGGAAAATATTGCAATTGCAATTATAGTTAATTATTTAATTTTAAATCAAAATGCATTTACAATCTTATTCAATAATAAAAAATACATCTGCAGTATTGCAATCGGAATTATAGAATACAATTTAAAATCATGCTCACCACCCTTTCTTAAATAGTCTGGATGTGTTCATAGAATAAAACAAGTTTTAATCTTTTCTAAAACGTTTAGTATGACTAACGTACCTATTTTTCGATCTTTGGCACACAAAAATGCCTTGGACTCATGTAGTTGTTATCAGCCACGTGCCCCTAAATTCTTAAACTGCCATGCTTATATCAAGTTATCTTCCCGACTGACACATGGCAAATACGTGTAAGGTGCCTAACTGCAATATCACCGTCCCAAATTCACCACGTGTTCTCCATTTGACACGTATATGCGAGGCAGCTTGTGGCACCTAAACCTATATAACGGGTAAGAGACTGTGTTTTTAATCCACATCAAGCAAAAGAGAATAAAGCTAGACGTTAAGAAAAAAAGTATTCCATCATCGAAGAAGTTGAAAATGCAGGGGGCAAAGAAAGCCGGAGAGACGATTAAGGAAACAGCTGCCAACATTGGTGCTTCTGCTAAATCTAGTATGGAGAAGACTAAGGCCACCGTCCAAGAAAAGGTATCCTTAATTAATTTCGTTCTCCTAATATCGAATTACGGAGTATTTTTTTTCACATTAATTGTATGTCCAGAATTTACGTAGAAACAGTGGCATTTTAAACCAAACACAAACTTGTAATAAAATGATAGTAGTATTCGAGCGTATGTGGACAAATCTTTTATTTTGCGACAACTTAACATGCACCCTACCATGTGTGTTAGCATGTGTTGAACTACTAATGTCATTTTTATAAACAAACAGACTGAGAAGATGAGCGCACGTGATCCTGTACAAAAAGAGGCGGCAACCCAAAAGAAAGAGGCAAAGATGAACCAGGCAGAGTTAGATAAGCAGATGGCGCGTGAACACAATGCGGCAACAGGAAATCATGGACATCACACGGGAGGCCATGAGATGTCAGCCATACCTGGACATCACACTGACCATGTAACAGAGGGAGTGGTGGGATCACACCCTATTGGGATTAATAGAGGCACAGATAGGACTGCTACGGCCCATAATACTCGTGTTGGTGGAAATCCTAATGCCACAGGGTATACCACTGGTGGTACTTATAACTGAACAAGTATTACAAATACAGTAGTAACTAAATACACACAAAATAAAGTTTAGTGTATGTGGTTAGAAGTGTGATTGTTTTTCTGTTGTCTTTTGTCTTGTAAGTTGTTTTGTCTCATTTTCTTTTCTGTTTTGTTATAAGGATTGGGGATGTTTCTATTTTATTTAAATGAAAATATTTTGGACAAGTAAAATAAACTCTTGTTTACCCACTAGAAAAAACCTTATTAATAATATCATTAAATCAATGATATTATTAAATTTTTTTAACTTTTTTTAATAATTACTGAATTGATATAAAACTATTAAATTCCATTCATAAAAAAAAAGAAAATCTGATTATTTAACAATAATTGACCAGTTATATATTTCGGTTTTATTCTAATGAATTTTTAAACAATCTTAGCTAAAACAACTTAGGAGTTCCGTGTGCTCCTAATTTAAGTAAGTTAGATAGATTTATTTTTCATCAAATTTGGTAGAGATTACTGTTTTCATAAGTCATAACTATAAGATTCAAGTTTCTAATTTGAGAGATAAACGCCAAACACAAAGTTATTTCAATTAAATTCATAATCAGATGGTTGATTAAGACTAAATACTAACAACCTTTGAGAAAGTTGGAAAAGGAAAGAAATGAAAAAGAACTATAAAGGAAAATGACAATGAAAGAAAACTAAGTGCATGTTTGGTTTGGCTTTTGAAAAGGCCAAAAGCAATTCTAGATGTGTAGAATCAATTCTGGACAATTTTAAGATGTTTGGTTTGACAAAAATAGAATTGATTCTGTCTCCAGAATTGATTCTACTTGAAGCTAGAATTAGTAGCTTCTGCCTTCAGAATTGATTCTGGATGATTTTTACACTGTAATTTATTATTCAACTCACTTTTACAAAAATGTATCCAAACATAAATCAATTATGCTAAACTCAATTCTGCTAGAATCAATTCTACCAAACTCAATTCTACTAGAATCAATTCTGTCCACCGCCAATCCAAACACACCCTAAGAAATTAACATATAATTGATTCTAGGGTTAATACCTATTTTCCCCCCTGCCATATAGGCGACATTTGAAAAACCCCCTGCAAAAAAAAAGTTGCAAGAATTCCCCTAACATTTGAAGATTCTCTCATTTTAAACCTTCGTCAGATCCAGTCATCCAAAATGCTATTTTTTTAATTGTTTCTAATGACGTGGATGCCCAGGTGGCTTTTTATTTTATTTATTTATTAATTTTAATGCCACGTGTATTTTATTTTGTTTTTATTTTTTGTTAATATAGGTTAATATAAGAAAACATGTTAAAAATTTGTTGGAGGTAAGAATTGAACCCACTCCCTTCCACTACAAAATGGAACACCTAACCACTAGACTGCAAGTTCAAAGCTGATATATGTTTACATTTAATTATTCTTATAGTATTCAACTTATTATTTGCATTTAATTAATAATTATATACAACTAATTATATACTAGTTATATTAATTTAATTTAGTTTATATTTTCTAATTAATATTAGTTTAATTTAATTTAACATTATTTTACTATTAACGTTATATTTAAGTTAATTAATTTAATTTAATCATTTTATATTAATTTAAACAATAACGTTATATTTTTGTTATAATTATTACTATTTTAGTTTATATTTTACTGTTTTTTCATTTTTTCTGTTTTTTCATTTTTGTTATATTTTAATTTAAACAATAACGTTTTTTCATTTTTGTTATATTAACGTTATTTTTTCATTTTTCTGTTTTTTTTATTTATTTTTTTTGTAATCTTTTTACTATTTAAATATTAAATAAAAATGTATTTAATTATTAGTTTTGAGGTTATTTATTTTCTAACATACGTTTTAATTATTAAATAAAAATGTATTTAAATATTTTTTATTTAATATTTAAACTTATTAAACAAATACAATTAAAACGTATTAAATTCAATAAAATGTATTTAAATATTAAATAAAAACATATATTTTAATTATTAAATAAAAATGTATTTAAATATTTTTTATTTAGTATTTAAACTTATTAAACAAATACAATTAAAACGTATTAAATTAAATAAAATGTATTTAAATATTAAATAAAAACATACATTTTAATTATTAAATAAAAATGTATTTTAATATTTTTAATATGTATTTAAAAATGTATTTAAATATTTTTAAATTAATTAATATGTATTAATATAATTAGTTTAGTTTATTTTTAATTTATTTAAATAGCTACAGGATTGGTTTAGTATATATATTATTATTATTATTTAACGTAAATATATTATTATTATATATAAAACATAAATATTTAACGTAAGTATAGTATATATATTATTATATATATATAACGTAAGTATAATATATATTATATATATACCGTAAGTATAGTATAAGAAAAATTAAAAGTAAATATATAACAAGTTTAAATATCCAGCCTAGTGTTCAGGCGAAGCATATCTTAAGTGGAAGGGTGTGGGTTCAACTCCCACCCAAGACAAATTTTTGGACATTAACATGCTTACTAAAAATTTATATAATAAAAAATGCTTACTTGGCAATAAAAAAAATAAATAAATAATATAAAAAGCCACATGGGCTATCCAGTCAACGAAAACAATTAAAAAAATCAAAAAAATACATGCCACGTAAGCTTTTTGGATGACTGGATCTGACGAAGGTTTAAAATGAGAGAATCTTCAAATCTTAGGGGAATTCTTGCAACTTTTTTTTTTGCAGGGGGGTTTTTCAAATGTCGCCTATATGGCAGGGGGCAAAATAGGTATTAACCCTTGATTCTATTGATTGATGACTGATCGAGTCGAGTCCCTATCACCAACTAAATAACACTATTGGTAAGAAATTAAGGAGTTGTCATGAATGATAGGCGAGAGGGCATCTTGATTTATTTTCCATCTTCCTTTCATTTTTTATTATATTAAATTACTAAAAAAAAAATCAACTTATATACTTTTCTTTTGACATATTTCTCTCTCTCTAATGATTAAGAAAAAACTTGTGTGATCCTTTATTAGGAAGATCCTAAATGTCTCACATTGGTTGAAGATAGAGCATTGAAAGAGTATATATAGAGGGACACTCCTCACCTTACTAACCGATTTTGTAAGAATGAGTTAGGTCAAACTCTAATATGCTTTCACTATGTTTATCCTCACTTGCACATCTCTTAGAAATTGGTAGTTGTAAATTGCACACATTCTCACATTCAATTGATTATTAGCCGTTGGATTAATATCTAATGGTCCAGTAAAATATATATTTTAATTTTTGATTAATAATTTTAAATATTAAACTGAAAAATATCTAGTGTTCAATCTTGATCAAACGACTACTAGCTTTCCGAGTGCGTGAATGCATAAATGCCGACTGCTGGGAAACCCAGTCCCACTTATCTCTAGAGTGTTCCTTAGAAATTGATTATAAGGTCACTTATCTCCATAGTGTTCCGCAACAAGTGTATCTATTTGTAGAATTCTCATGTTATGATTTACTACTTCCGATTTTATTTATAAGAAAATTTTTTTTTAAGATATATTGAATAACTAATGTATCTGAACAATGTATTATCTAGATACATTAATTATTCAATATATCTAAAAGCGAACTCTTTCTTATAAATAAAATCAGAGAAAGTATCATTTATGGGATGATAGTAGAAATTTATAGGATATTTTTTTAGAACCTCCACTACAAGTTGCTAAGTGATTGTGCGTGATGTTAATTTATCTGGAAAAAAGTTTGCTGAGTGTTGATCACCCACAAACATTAAATTAAATAAAGAAAAAAACATATATTTTTTATGTGTGATTTATATCATTTTTTAATGAAAATATAATAAGTATAAGTTAAATAGTAAAAATAGAATAAAATTATATATACATAGAAATTATACTTTTATTATATTTTTATTGAAAAATAGTATAAATTACACTTAAGAAATTATATTTAAATTTTTTTCTTAAATAAATTGAAAAAAAAAAACAACAACTCGCAATAATGGAGAGAGTTTTTAAAAAAATTAAAATTAAGTTGCATGCAATATTTTTTTAAAAAAAAACTTATGCCTAAATATATTTTTGGTTTCTCTACTTTAATTTTAATAATGTTTTAGTCTATTTTTTAAAAATAAAAAAAGATTTTTAGATTTTTTATTGAATATTTTTTATGGGTGTGTTTGGATTAACGGTGGACATAAGTGATTCTAACAGAATTGAGTTTGATAGAATTGATTTTATCGAAATTGAGTTTAGCAGAATTGATTTATATTTGAATACATTTATGTAAAAGTGAGTTGAACAATAAATTACAGTGTAAAAATCGTCTAAAATTAATTCTGGAGACAGAAGCTACAAATTCTAACTTCAAGTAAAATCAATTATGGAGACAAAATTAATTCTGATTTTGTTTAATCAAATATCTTAAAGTCACTCAGAATCAATTATACTCTTTTAAAATTGGATTAATATCTAATGCTCCATTAAAATATATATTTTAATTTTTGATTAATAATTTTAAATATTAAACTGAAAAATATCTAGTGTTCAATCTTGATCAAACGACTACTAGCTTTCCGAGTGCGTGAATGCATAAATGCCGACTGCCGGGAAACCCAGTCCCACTTATCTCTAGAGTGTTCCTTAGAAATTGATTATAAGGTCACTTATCTCTATAGTGTTCCGCAACAAGTGTATCTATTTGTAGAATTCTCATGATATGATTTACTACTTCTGATTTTATCTATAAGAAAAAGTTTTTTTTAGATATATTGAATAACTAATGTATCTGAACAATGTATTGTCTAGATACATTAATTATTCAATATATCTAAAAGCAAACTCTTTCTTATAAATAAGATCAGAGAAAGTATCATTTATGGGATAATAGTAGAAATTTATAGGATATTTTTTTAGAACCTCTACTACAAGTTGCTAAGTGATTGTGCTTGATGTTAATTTATCTGAAAAAAAGTTTGCTGAGTGTTGATCACCCACCAACATTAAATTAAATAAAGAAAAAACATATATTATTTTATGTGTGATTTATATCATTTTTTAATAAAAATATAATAAGTATAAGTTAAAGAGTAAAAATAGAATAAAATTATATACACATAGAAATTATACTTTTATTATATTTTTATTGAAAAATAGTATAAATTACACTTAAGAAATTGTATTTAAATTTTTTTCTTAAATAAATTGAAAAAAAAAACAACAACTCGCAATAATGGAGAGAGTTTTTAAAAAAATTAAAATTAAGTTGCATGCAATATTTTTTTTAAAAAAAACTTATGCCTAAATATATTTTTGGTTTCTCTACTTTAATTTTAATAATGTTTTTAGTCTATTTTTTTTAAAAAAAAAAGCTTTTTAGATTTTTTATTGAATATATTTTATGGGTGTGTTTGGATTAACGGTGGACATAAGTGATTCTAGCCGAATTGAGTTTGATAGAATTGATTTTATCAAAATTGAGTTTAGTAGAATTGATTTATATTTGAATACATATATGTAAAAGTGAGTTAAACAATAAGTTACAGTGTAAAAATCATTTAGAATCAATTCTGGAGACAGAAGTTACAAATTCTAATTTCAAGTAAAATCAATTCTGGAGACAAAATTAATTCTAATTTTGTTTAATCAAATATCTTAAAATCACTCCGAATCAATTCTACTCTTTTAAAATTGTTTTTAACCATTTCAAAAGGTAAATCAAACATGCACTAGGTTTTTATTTTAAAATATTATTTAATATAATTAATAAATACTACTATCACATGTCAATAAATAATTGGACAATGAATATTAATGAAATAAATTAAATAATATTTAAAATATTTTGTAAACGGTACAAATCAAACTCATGTTGTTGGTGAATATAAGGAAGCCTTTTACCATCTGAGCTACAACATAATTGTGATATTTTGTACATTTAATTTATATATAATCTAAAACTGAAATTAGATCTAAAGGGTTATATTAAGAACAACATAAACAAAAAAAAAAAAAGAACACTATGAATACGTGATAGATGAAGGGTATACCTGTGGCTAATTAAAAAATGCAATGAGGCCTTAAGCTTCTTTATATCAAAGCAATTTCTTTATGCACTTATATAAGGTGAAAAACACCCTTAATATTTCTAAAATACTCTTACGATATGCATATTTGAAGGCACCCTCATTAATTTTCAGTGATTTCGGATATGCATATCCGAAATAATTCATATCAACTATTTCAGAGATGCATATCCGAAAACACAATTTTTCTATTTAAACGTTGAATTTAAAATGTCACGTGTTTTTTCGAATATGCATATGTGAAAAAATTCTTTATATACTTTTTTCCCTCCTTCACTATTTTATTCAGTTTCTTCCAAACAAAACAGTAACCCACTCCAAAACCTCATCCATTTTCAATCAATTTTTCGTCTCCAAACCAAGTTTCATGTGGTTCATCATATTAAGTAGAGCATAAAAAGCTACAATTTGAGGTAAAGTTTTCTCATTCCATCTCTCATTTTACTGCATTGGTACTGATTTGTGGAAGAAGAAACTGCGTCAGTTCGAAAATGCACTTCCGAAATCCACCAAACTTAGATGCTAAGTGTAAAGAGCCGATTAACGATGTTAAAATGATTGTCGTTGCGGTGGATGTTTGACCACAATTTACAAATGAAATGACTTTTACTTGTCATGAACATTTACTAGAGTGGGTCCGAAATGAAGCTAGTAAACTTGAATTTGGCGTTGTGATAGCAAAGTCCGACAATGGCACTAGTAGAAGGAAAGGACATATGTCCTAAAGACAATCGAAGTCTACTTTTAAGAAGCATCCGGGTACCCCTAGTCGGATAGGGTATAGTGGTCGGGTATCGTATGCGCCCGTCGGGTACCGTCTTTAGACAACATCCGGGTACCTTAGTCGGTTGATAGGTAGTAGCCGGATTGGCATAAGTAGGACGCGTACTAGGGCATATGAGGGGTCACTAACTCAGCCCGAGTATAACGCCTAACTGTTACATGCTGCTCGGCCATAATTGATTATTGAATAGATTATTCATGGTTCTACATTAAAGACGTGGTAAAACGTCAGTAACGTTGGAAGTCCAAAAGACACCTCTTTAATGAGCTTCTAAAGGCTAAATCAATGCTATAAAAGGGGCTCCCCCAAGAAGGTTAAGCAAGACACTTCTCTTGGAACAAAGTGCATTGCTCACTACTTTCAAATCCCCTAAGCCATTCATAATATTATCGTGTTCCACGACTTCCCTTACCTCTAAGGGCAAGCTCAACCTTAACTAAGTTTTAACACAAGAACCACATCTAATATGGTGTTATAGACATTGGCCTTGCCCTTAGGAATAGGTCTATAGTGAATTCTGTTGAGATTGTAATCCCTTGTGTCGAAGCAGCATGTTGCTCTACAATAACAAGGGTGTGTCAAAATAGTCTAATGTGTGTTGAGTTGTATTAGATGTCAAATGTTGAAGCAGGTTGCTTGACACAGAATTTCGACTTAGACCAAAATAGATATTTTGGGCTTTTGTAGTTTTGGACTTTAGCTTAGGGAGAAAGCAACATAAAAACTATAATTAGATGAAGTAACCCCTATTATTGTAACAGTTGAGAATTTGCAGTTGCAAAGTGAATAAAATTGCAGTTTGGAAGCAGAGCAAATATTCTTCTGCTTTTGTTCAAACCCTAAATTCTCTATCTTCAAATTTAATATTTTCTTTCTTCATTCTTTCCTTGTTATTTTGCAGCGATAATCATCTTGCAGCCAAGGTTGGTTGAATCAATCAAGTGAAGAGTGAAGAACAATGGATTTCGAACGGGTTTATTGAATCTTGTTCATCAAGATTGATTCAGAATTACTCAAAGTCTTGAGTTTAATTCCAATAAATTCCACCTCTCTCTAGGGACAAGGATGTAACATTCTCTAGAAAAATATTTTTGAATTATCAGTTCACGAAAATATAGCTTATACTTATCTTAGCGTTAGAGTCTATCGAGAGTATAAGAATGAAAATATTATTTTTTGTCAAAAAAGACACTTAGTGCGTGTTTGATTTAGTTTTGTAAAACTTATTTTTAGTTTTTAAAATATAAAGGTGGTAGGTGAATGAGTTCTTCCATCTATAAATACTCCAGTCTCTACATTCTTAATCAATGTGGAACCCCCCCACACTAGTTATACTTATAACTCTTTTTCAAGAAATATATCCTATCATTTAAAGTGGTTATAACATACGAAATATTAGGGGTGTACATAGGTTGGATCAAACCACAAAATTCCATAAAAGGGAGTTGGATCGGATAATTAGGTGGATATAGGTTTAAAAACTAAAAAACCCCATTAAAAAGTTTGGGTTCCGGGTAAAACCAGACCTAACCCAAAAAATCTACTAACCCACTAATCAAACATTTATTTCAACAATTTAAATGATTTTGATGAATAATAACTTAGTTGTTGCAATTTTATTCTCTTGAATATTTACTATTTTAGTGAACTATGATTTTATCTAATTTTAATTTTGGATATTTCACTCTTTGGTTATTTTGATGTTAATACGATTTTATATCATGCAAGTTTAGTTTGTTGCTAGTATTTTATGCAAACTTTTACTAGTTAATGTTATGATTTATTATTTTATGATGCTAAAAAATAATAAAAATAGGTTATCTAATTTTTTTGAAGATAAAAAATTTTGAATAATTTTTATGACAAAATAGGATACTCCTCATTTAGTGATTTAATATTAATAAAACAAAAATATATATATTTGGGCAACCCAATACCCAACTCAACTCGAAAATTAATGGGTTTATCCAAACCGGCTCATTGATGTAGTGGGTGGTTATTTTAGAAAATTTCATTGTACACCCATATATGGTAAAAACCCCTGCTGAAAACCCCAAAATACCCTTCGGAGATGCATCTACGAAGGCATTTTCACATTTTCAATTATTTCGGAGAAGCATCTTCGAAATCACCCATTTTAGGTGTTTTTGGATATGCATCTCCGAAATCACTTATTTTCCCATTTAAACGTTGGATTTAAAATGTCACGTGTTTTTTCAGAAATGCATCTCGGAAAAAACCCTTCATATACCATTTTTCCTCCTTCACTATTTCATTCATTTTCCTCCAAACAAACCTCAAACCCTCTCCAAAACCTCAATCATTTTCAATCCATTTTTCTTCTCTAAATCAAATTTCAAGTGGTTCATCATACCAAAGAGAGTATAGAAAGCTACTATTTGAGGTAAAGTTTATGATAAATCGAAGCTTTGTTGATTTGTTTTCTGTATCAGACAATATTTTGGATGTGCATCTCCGAAATGTTTTTTTTTTAAAAAGGGATTATTTCGGATGTGCATATCCGAACTCACCTTATTTAAAAAAAAACAAAGGGTGTCTTTGGATGTGCATCTTCGAATGCACATTTTTTTTCTAAAAAAAAAGATTTTTTCAGATGTGCATATCCGAAATCAATTTTTTTTCTTCCAGAAAAGGTGCATTCGAAAATGCACATCCGAAATATAAGGACATTTATGAAATTTCACCACGGACTCTTAAGTAAGCATAGAGGTCTGTAAAAAAATTGTCTTATTTTATCTCACAAAAACCAGAATGTTCTATATAAATTGAATATTAGGTTTGGTCAAACCTAACCCAAACCGACCCATATATACCCTACTAAATATATATTGTCTTAATCTAACTCTTTCTTTTTTTTAACTAAACAGGACCATAACATACAAAATAAATTAAAGAATTTGGGTTTTCCAAATGATAAAAATAGGAATTTGGGTTCTAGACTGGGCCAAGCTTCGGCCCAATTTACTTTCGGCCCACTTAACCTTGGGGGTCCAAACCACTCCATGTCCCATAAAGAGCAATTAAGTGCTCGTCTACACCGTGACCGGCACAAGCGCTCCCCGCGAGCTATCTGGTTCCCGGCGCACACGCTCCCCACGAGCACCGTCGCCGCCGAGGACCCTACTCCTCCTAGGATTCCTTCACACCCAGCCCCCCTAATCATGCGGAGTCCACGTAGTCCCTGAAAGACCGCGTCTCCCTGAAACTTCGGAGTGGTTGACCAGGACGGAGAGCACTCACGCATCTCCGATATTTCTGCCTAGGAAACGTGGCAGTCTCCTAGTTGGGCCTGGAAATCTAGCCCAGTAGCGAGATCATGGCCCAACGCTGGGGGCTATAAATACCCTCTTTCACTAGAGGGTAAGGTACTCAATCTCTTCTAACCTTTAGTTCGTACTTGCACTCCTTTGCTCGTCTTCTTACTTTGGCATCGGAGTACCTTGCAGGTACACCCCCCTTCACTTCTCAAAGATCCAACTCCGAGCAGGCCTTGATGATCCTCATGATCAGGTACGATCAGGTATATATTGGGTAATTCATTTATAAGCATATATATTGAGTTAAAAACTTGCAAAATAGTTTAAAACCTTATGAATCTAAAAAACAGGTCGATATATATGTTCAAACTTAACTGCAAGACATGCACAATACTACCATGATAGGTGTTCTAACATTAATTAGTTGTTAGCTACCATGGCAGGTGTTCTAATATTACTTAGTTGTGTAAGAAAATGCAGCACCCAAAAACTCAATGGATTGCATGATCTTCAAAATAAAATAAATCTAAAACACCATTTGAGGCTGCTCTTTAAACTGCAATTTTTTTAACTAAGCAGGACCATAGCATACAAAATAAATTAAAGAATTTGGATTTTCCAAATGATAAAAATAGGAATTTGGGTTCTGGACTGGGCCAAGATTCGGCCCAATCTACTTTCGGCCCACTTAACCTTGGGGGCCCAAACCACTCCATGTCCCATAAAGAGCAATCAAGTGATCATCTACACCGTGACCGGCACAAGCGCTCCCTGCGAGCTATCTGTTGCCCGGCGCACGCGCTCCCCGCGAGCACCATCGCTGCCAAGGACCCTACTCCTCGTAGGGTTCCTTCACACCCAACCCCCCGAATCATGCGGAGTCCATGTAGTCCCTATAAAAGACCGCGTCTCCCTGAAACTTCGGAGTGGTTGACTAGGACGGAGAGCACTCACGCATCTCCGATATTTCTGCCTAGGAAACGTGGCAGTCTCCTAGTTGGGCCTGGAAATCCAGCCCAGTAGCGAGATCATGGCCCAACGCTGGGGGCTATAAATACCCTCTTTCACTAGAGGGTCAGGTATTTAATCTCTTCTAACCTTTAGCTCGTACTTGCACTCCTTTGCTCGTCTTCTTACTTTGGCATCGGAGTACCTTGCAGGTACACCCCCCTTCACTTCTCAAAGATCCAACTCCGAGCAGGCCTTAACGATCCTTCTGATCAGGTACAATCAGGTATATATTGGGTAATTCATTTATAAGCATATATATTGAGTTAAAAACTTGCAAAATAGTTTAAAACCTTAGGAATCTAAAAAACAGGTCGATATATATGTTCAAACTTAACTGCAAGACATGCACAATACTACCATGATAGGTGTTCTAACATTAATTAGTTGTTAGCTACCATGGCAGGTGTTCTAATATTACTTAGTTGTGTAAGAAAATGCAGCACCCAAAAACTCAATGGATTGCATGATCTGCAAAATAAAATAAATCTAAAACACCATTTGAGGCTGCTCTTTAAACTACAAATTATTTTTTTTAACTAAACAGGACCATAGCATACAAACTAAATTAAAGAATTTGGGTTTTCCAAATGATAAAAATAGGAATTTGGGTTCAGGACTGGGCCAAGATTCGGCCCAATCTAATTTCGGCCCGCTTAACCTTGGGGGCCCAAACCACTCCATGTCCCATAAAGAGCAATCAAGTGCTCGTCTACACCGTGACCGGCACAAGCGCTCCCTGCGAGCTATCTGTTGCCCGGCGCACACGCTCCCCGCGAGCACCGTCGCTGCCAAGGACCCTACTCCTCGTAGGGTTCCTTCACACCTAACCCCCGAATCATGCGGAGTCCACGTAGTCCCTATAAAAGACCGCGTCTCCCTGAAACTTCGGAATGGTTGACCAGGACGGAGAGCACTCACGCATCTCCGATATTTCTGCCTAGGAAACGTGGCAGTCTCCTAGTTGGGCCTAGAAATCCAGCCCAGTAGCGAGATCATGGCCCAACGCTGGGGGCTATAAATACCCTCTTTCACTAGAGGGTCAGGTATTTAATCTCTTCTAACCTTTAGCTCGTACTTGCATTCCTTTGCTCGTCTTCTTACTTTGGCATCGGAGTACCTTGCAGGTACACCCCCCTTCACTTCTCAAAGATCCAACTCCGAGCAGGCCTTGACGATCCTTCTGATCAGGTACAATCAGGTATATATTGGGTAATTCATTTATAAGCATATATATTGAGTTAAAAACTTGCAAAATAGTTTAAAACCTTAGGAATCTAAAAAACAGGTCGATATATATGTTCAAACTTAACTGCAAGACATGCACAATACTACCATGACAGGTGTTCTAACATTAATTAGTTGTTAGCTACCATGGCAGGTGTTCTAATATTACTTAGTTGTGTAAGAAAATGCAGCACCCAAAAACTCAATGGATTGCATGATCTGCAAAATAAAATAAATCTAAAACACCATTTGAGGCTGCTCTTTAAACTGCAAATTATTTTTTTTAACTAAACAGGACCATAGCATACAAACTAAATTAAAGAATTTGGGTTTTCCAAATGATAAAAATAGGAATTTGGGTTCTGGACTGGGCCAAGATTCGGCCCAATCTACTTTCGGCCCACTTAACCTTGGGGGCCCAAACCACTCCATGTCCTATAAAGAGCAATCAAGTGCTCGTCTACACCGTGACCGGCACAACCGCTCCCCGCGAGCTATCTGGTGCCCGTCGCACGCGCTCCCCGCGAGCACCGTCGCCGCCAATGACCCTACTCCTCGTAGGGTTCCTTCACACCTAACCCCCCGAATCATGCGGAGTCCACGTAGTCCCTAAAAGACCGCGTCTCCCTGAAACTTCGGAGTGGTTGACCAGGACGGAGAGCACTCACGCATCTCCGATATTTCCACCTAGGAAACCTGGCAGTCTCCTAGTTGGGCCTGGAAATCCAGCCCA
This sequence comes from Vicia villosa, assembly GCF_029867415.1. Lineage (NCBI taxonomy): Eukaryota > Viridiplantae > Streptophyta > Magnoliopsida > Fabales > Fabaceae > Vicia > Vicia villosa. The sequence continues at coordinate 226,601 of NW_026704939.1, forward strand.
GTAGCGAGATCATGTTCCAGCGCTGGGGGCTATAAATACCCTCTTTCACTAGAGGGTCAGGTATTCAATCTCTTCTAACCTTTAGCTCGTACTTGCACTCCTTTTCTCGTCTTCTTACTTTGGCATCGGAGTACCTTGCAGGTACACCCCCCTTCACTTCTCAAAGATCCAACTCCGAGCAGGCCTTGGCGATCCTTCTGATCAGGTACGATCAGGTATATATTGGGTAATTCATTTATAAGCATATATATTGAGTTAAAAACTTGCAAAATAGTTTAAAACCTTAGGAATCTAAAAAACAGGTCGATATATATGTTCAAACTTAACTGCAAGACATGCACAATACTACCATGATATGTGTTTTAACATTAATTAGTTGTTAGCTACCATGGCAGGTGTTCTAATATTACTTAGTTGTGTAAGAAAATGTAGCACCCAAAAACTCAATGGATTGCATGATCTGCAAAATAAAACAAATATAAAACACCATTTGAGGTTGCTCTTTAAACTGCAAATTATTTTTTTTAACTAAACAGGACCATAGCATACAAAATAAATTAAAGAATTTGGATTTTCCAAATGATAAAAATAGGAAATAGATAGTATGAATGTAAACTGATTACATATAAGAAGCACTTGTAGAAAAAGTTCATGCTTTTAATGTTCTGCCAACAACTTTAATAGATACCAATTGCAAAAATTACAACAACAAAAAAAAACAACAACTCTTTTCAATTCTGAATCAAAAGCACATAAGTTTATTAAAAATTTAATAAAAATCTCTTTAAAACCATATCAAACATGACTTCGACTTCCATTTTACCCTTCATATTTTTGAAAAGATTTGTTCTTTATTTGATTCTTTCTTCTGAAATCAAAATCCCTAAAAAAACATCACAAATAAGAAGAAGAACGAAACAAAAATATAGAGAAAACAATGTATCAGTTATTACCGATGCATCCATTACGACCATTTCCATATGCTCGTTACCCTTACTGTTAACAACGATCCAAGCATCAAGAACTCGAACAGTCAATCTCCATGTCTCCTTTGTCTCGTTAATCTCCTTAATACAATCAATCTGTCGACTCGTCTTAGATTCTGCATCAGAACATGAAAACGTAAATAAAACCGATTAAAAAAAACATGCAGGGTTTGTTAAGAACTTTGAATATATACCGATGATAGAAACGGGAAGACTGAGTTTAGGGTTGAAGAAGAAGATGAATTTGAAGAATGCATTATTCAGATCTTATAGGACTCGTATAGGACTGAAAAAGCAAAGAAAATAGGACTGAAAAGGCAAAGGAAATTGAATGAGGAGGAATGTGAAAGGTTTGCGAAATTGAATCAGATTTCTTTCACATGGCTCAATGTTGGCATTAGCATTGGAAAATGTCACGATGTATTTTTTTTTTATAATCAATAATGATTAATTTGTGCAATAATGATGGTAATCAGTGCAGTAGTGATATGAATGGTTTAAAAAAGATTTAAATAGATTATTTGCAGGATTATTGATTTAATTAATTTTGTAGTAATGATGAAATAGTGGAAATGACGATTAGGGGTACAAAATAATTAAAATTAGATGGGATAATTATGATACTAAAGTAATTATAGTAGTATATTACTTTCTTATATTGTAATTAGAAAACCTTCACAAAAAGGTTATAAAATAAATTATAGGTCCTATTTAAACATTTTATTAAACTCACCATTATAGTTAAATTTTAACAAATTGAATTAAAATTATATGGCACTCACATCATAATAATTAATTCTTGAATGGAGTTGACGGTTGAAATTGATCTCAGTATATATTATTTTAAGGGGACAATTTTTTTTTGTCTATTTTAAAAAATTAGATAGTATATTTCAATTAATTATATAATATTATTTAATTTTAACATGTTTAATTATTTATTAAATAATAAAATTATTTATTATTTTCAGAATATTTTACATTAGAAATAATCAAATGAAACTCAATATTTTAAATTGGGTAGATAACACTTCACTCTAGTATCTATCATTTTAGAAAATAAAATGTTGGGTGTGATATAGTCCTAGCCAGGTCAGCCTGGTTTGGTCTGCAAAATTTCTTTATGGAGGAAGTTGGCTTGCACGTGCTGCTGGCTTGCACGTGGTGCTTTATTGATCAAACTAATATTTGTACACAGGAACATGAAGTTATTGATCAAAATATTGATTATTAACGGGACATGAAGTTTCTGATCAAAATAATTTTTTATTAATTATACATTTAATTATTATTTTTTCACGGGTAACCATACATTTTTCTATTAAAAATATATATCTCAAATAAATGCGCGTCCCATATTAGAACACGTGCAAACACATGGGTTTGGTGCATTTATTACTAGTAGGGGTGGACAGAAATCAACCACCAGACAAAATCCGTCCGGTCCGATGGAAGATTCTGGAAGCGGATCGGATTTAGTCGGTTTACGGGTAAGGTCAGAACAGAGAAAAGGGTTGAGGCGGGCTTACACGGTCGGTTTTGGAGATTGGTTATGTGCCCGTCGGAAACCGAATCCGACTGAAGATACATTAGTAATGGCTAGGCCCAACGTATTCCTAACTCAGTATAATCAAGTCCAGCCCAATCTGAAATTCTATATCTTGGTGCTTCAATTTTGCAAACCCTAATCCATTCCTCAGCCCAATCTAGAATTCTATATATTGGTACTTCAGATGTTGCAAACCCTAAGCAATTCCTCCCAGCGGCGGCCGATTCTTCTCCTGTTAGGTAACGTCCATTCTTTATCTCTTCTCAGTCTTGAATCTTCAATTTCAACTTCATTTTTTCAGTTTTTCCTATCTTTCTTTTAACAATTTATTCAGAGTCATGTGTTTGGAAGTAAAACGAAACTGAAACTACACAAATTTCTTTGATTTGCTTACAGTTCGACGGTGTTGTTCTATGAGGCTCTGTCTCCCACCACCATCTCCGTCACCGCCGTTACAATCATCTCAAATTAGATAATGATTAAGGTTGATTTTTGTTGATTTATAACAACATTTATGGTTTGTGATTAAGGGTAGAGTTTTTTAAAAATGATTTAAGGTTGTTGATCATGTTTGTTTACATATTTAGGTTCAAATCTTAAAAGCTAACTATTTTGAATCAAGATAATTTTTGTACTTTAAGATAATTATTTTGAACCTGGAGTTACATTTGTGAATGTTTTTGAAGAAAGCCTAAGGTCTTATGTGTATATACTTGTTTTGTTTCAAGTTTTGGTGAAAATGGTGCTACCATATTCTTCTCAATATTTGCAATATTATATTTGTATTGTGTCAAAATTTTAGGTTCTTTTATTAATATTTATGTATGAATGTGTACTAACTATATATACTGATATTGATTGCTGTTATTCTGATTGTTGAAGCATAGATTCCATTAATGTTGGTCTGTTGCTCAAAAGCTTTCATTGTTGTAGGTCTATTTGGGGCAGCAATTGTTGAGGTAAAGAAACTGTAACTGTCTAAATAGAGATTTCATTGTTGCTTAACATTCATTATGAAAATAGATTTTTATCTTGTGATTATGGTTTCTGTCTAAATAGGGATATGTTGTAAATCAATTGCGAGAATAGATTTTGGCCCTTAAACCGGTGTTCCATAATCGTCTTGCTCCGACCAAACGATGTTTGAATTTCATTATGTTGATTTTGGATCATTTGTTCACGGTGTCCCATCCCCGACACAAATCTCTCTTGCTATCACCCAACCATTTCTAGAAGCGGAAGCCTATACTTGTTGGTCTTGTACGTCGAATCCATTACAAGAACAGTTGGAAATGTGTTGAACAACTTGATACTTTCGGGATGAGTCCAAAATATGTCACGCACCGTAACTTTGTCCTCACACGTTCGGAAGCTTGAAACGTATTGGTTATCACCAAAAGTTTCAAAAGTTGTTGCATTTCTGACCTCGTGCCCATTTTCAAGACTTTAAGATTGTGCCGTTCATTGAAACACTATCCGATTTTTTCGCTTCAAATCGGCAAGTATGTTTCTCGGCGCCACTTTGATTGTCAATAAGTCCGAAATAACATTCTTCTCTTCGCGCGACAACCGACACGCAATTGGATGCCCGTGTAGCTTGGTTTCCAAGGCAGATTATGAACTCCAGAAATGACGCTAAAACGCCACAAATCATCAATCCTACGAGTCACGCGCAACTTAAATGGACACCCACACTTTCTCGATCCCGTGTCTTCCTATTTTAACATCCGGTTTGTTGGTACATACTTCCCACCCCTCTCGGAATTCAACACGATAAAAACTTTTCGTCTACTACTTTCATTGTCGGACCTTAATATAACAATGTCAAATCCAAGTCTACTAGATTCACTTCGAACCTAATCAAGCAATTGTTCACGACAAGCGAAGCTCATATCATTTGTAAATTGTTGTCGAACATCCACCGCAACGATCATGGTTTTAACATCGATAACTGACTCTTTATCAACGTTGACCTCTTCCGGAACTTCTAAGTCATCGATGACAATGTTGTCCGGATGCACCATACCTAACATATGCAAAAATATACTAAAGCTGTTAAAATTGTTTTTTATTTCTGCCAGACCTTATTTCGGAAGTACATTTCCGTAATTTGTTAGGTGATTTATTAAATGTACTTCCAAACTGACGCAGTTTTCAGTCTCCTAAATCAGCAACAATGTAGTGGAATAGGAGATAAAATGAATGATGTTTACCTCAAATTGTAGCTTTCTATGCTCCCTTTAGTATGATCAACCGTTTGAAACTTGATTTTGAGACGAAAAATTGATTGAAAATGATGGAGGTTTTGGAGAGGGTTTGTGATGAAAATGATGAAATTGTGAAGGAGGGAAAATTGTATATGAATAGATTTTTTCGGAGACGCATCTCCGAAAAAATACCTGACAGTTAAAATCCAACGTTTATTTTGAATTTTTATTACTTTCAGAGATGCATCTCCGAAAACACCACAAAATGCGTGTTTTCGGAGATGCATCTCCGAATTCTGGGAAAATTTAAAAAAAAAATACTTCGCTGATGCATATCTCCGTAGCAGGAGTATTTTTGGGTTTTCAGCAGGGGTTCTCCCCATAGAGGGGTCTACAAAGAAATTTCCAAAGTTAATTAACCTGGAAAAAAAAATTTGTTCACTTTATTTTTGGGCTTAAGAATTAAATTGACCAAGTAATTTGTTAACCGAAAAAAATCGACGTTACAAACCGAACCGCTTTAAACCGAACTCGAAAATACCCAATAGACAAACGGTCGGAATTTGGGCTTTACTATCTCACCCGTGGATTGGTTCGGTTCAGTGTGTTGGGCCCAAAACCGAACCAAACCAAACCGTTGCCCACCCCTAATTACTAGTTTCGGTTAACACAAACCATACTATATCATACGATGGGAGAGGATCCTCTCCATTTCTTAAAGAAATGACAAACACCATTACTAAAATTTTGAGATATAATACATTTATATTATTGAAAAGTGTGACATATATTTTATATATTTTGATTTTTATATATGATAAAATTATTAGTAATTGCACTCTCCATTTCTTTAAAGAAATTGAGAAGATCTCAACTCAAATCCCATACCTTAGATCCACTTGTTACCAACAAACAGGTCCGCGGCATATTTCTTTTGATGATGACGACTGACCGACATAAATCTTCACTTAAAGTGGTTGTTTGCCACGCGTCGTTAAATATAGGTTCTTAATCATTCATACTATGTCGGTACACTATGTCGGTACAAAACAGGTATAAAAAGATCTTCACCAACTGCCACGTGTCCAATAATCTAACAAGTGTACACAAAATATAGTGTATCTAAATCTATATAATGGATAGAATGGATCATGCTATTTAACAACAACAACATATCCAAAGAAAAAGAAAATCACAATATAAAAATCAGAGTTCATCATAGTTGAAAAAGGCAAAATTTTAAAAATGGAGAAGACCAAAGAAACAGCTGCTAACATCGGTGCTTCAGCCAAATCTGGTTTGGAGAAGACCAAAGCTAACGTCCAAGAGAAGACTGAGAAGTTGACGGCACATAATCCCATGGAAAAGAAGTTGGCAACACAGAAGAAAAATGAAAGGGTTGCCCAGGCTGAGCTAGATAAGCAGGCGGCGCGTAATCACAACGCTGCGGCAACGGCGGGGAACACCTTGGGGCAGGGTCGACACCACACCACTGGTACTGGCGGAAATCCAAATGCCACTGGGCATGGAACTGGCGCTACTCACCACCATTGAGTAATAATGTGTCATCGTGATAAATAAAAGAAGGTTGTTAAGTTGTATGTTTGTTTTCTTTGACTCATCGTTGATTCATTTCTTTTTCTTTTTTTTTTTCTTTCTAAATGATGTTATGAAAGGTCAATGAACTTTCTATCATTCAGTTGTATTTCACTTTGAATAAATAAATATAAAATTGGACAACAATTTTCTGTTAAATAATATTAAAATAATATAATTAAAACCCACACCAATATAATTTATTATATTGTCAGTTTTGTGATAAATATAATTAATATTTAATATGACTAAAGAACAGAAAAGGATTTAGGTTTTTCATTGCATTATTATATTTTTTTAGATAAATTTGAACTTAACATTAAAAATAATTTTAAATATTTGAATTTTAATAATACAAATGAAAATATAATATATTAAATTATAAATTTATTTGACTTTATTGTAATGTTGATATCATATTATGTAGGGGTGAAAATGTATTATAAATTCTCACGAAGTTCAGCTATACATTCACTAATAATTCGATTCACAAATAATTTGATTTAACTCGTTAAAGTTATCTCATTCAGAAATTCACAATAATTTGATTTAACTCGTTAAAGTTATCTCATTCAGAAATTCACGACTCGTTAAAGTTATTTAAATTTACAAATAATTTTAAATAACAAATAATTCGATTCAAAGTTAAGTTATCTCATTCATGCAGCTCATTTATTTTACAAGCTTAAAGTAATATATTTTTTTAGTAGATATTTAGAAGGTACTTTTTAAATAAAAAAAAATTAGAAGATATATTTGATTTTTTATTTAAAGGTATGTTGAAGATATTTTTTAAACAAGAAAATATATGATTTTTAAACTATTAATTTAGAAGGTACTTTTTAAATAAAAAAAATTAAAAGATATATTTGATTTTTTATTTAAAGATATTTTGGAGATATTTTTTAAACAAAAAAATATATAATTTTTAAACTATTAATTTAGAAGGTATATTTTAAATTAAAAAAATTAGAAGATATATTGATTTTTTATTTAAAGATATTTTAAAAATATATGATTTTTAAACTATTACCTTAAAAACATAATTGATATGATATTGTTTTTATTCATTAAGAAAATATATTGTTAAAATTTGGAGTAAATTTTTAAACTATAAGATAGTATAATTTATCTCATATTAGAGTTGAATTATTTATAATTTAAGTTTAGTTTATTTAATTAATGAATTTAGTTTTTCGTTCATATTTAGTTCATTTGGTTCATGAATCTAGTTTAACAACTTAATTTTCGAACCGAGTTAAAAATTATTTTTGAGTTGGTTCGATTTATTGACAGCTCTAATATTATGTCTTTTTACGATTTGAGATTTTAGTCCTCATTCATATCATTTTATCATCACATGGTCCACAATTCTAGCTAACAGATAAAATTCAGTCAATCAACTCGTCAATTATGAAGAGAGCTACTGGTCACCCTAAGAGGAACCGTACAATGCAAAAATGTTATAGTTTTGATCGAAAAAAATTTACAAATATAAGATTTGATGTTTGTGGATATCCATGGGGATGGGGATGGAGAAACATATTTTTCGGTGGCGGGGATTGGGGACGGGAAAAAATTGTGGGACGGGGCGGAGAACGGGGAAGCATCCTCCGCACATTCTCCGCCCCGTTGACATCCCTACAAATGATGAGTCTAAAAACACAAATATTTTGCCTAGATGCCTTCCAACAATGAAAATGCAAAAAATTTGGAGTGAAATATATTGGACATAACAAGCGAATATGTAATGATTATAAGACGACTAGAAGAGTAATATCTAAAGTACAATAGCTAAGACGTTATTACTACTGTTGTCATGTCAATAAAAATGCTTGCAGATATGAATGGAAACTAAAACTCTCACAAATACAAAATAAAGAGACTACAAAAATCAATTTTAAAATGGAAGACCAATTTATTTATTTGGGAGATATAACATTGCTATTGTTATGTGGTTTTATATTATGGAATAGATTTACTATTTCCGATGTTAAAAAATAAAAAATGTTAAATTCTGTAATATTCACTGTGTTTTTTATGTTAGAAAATTTAAAGTGTTAAAGAAAAAAAAATGCTTATGGTTAAGAAAACATAAAAACAAGAAAGACAATAATAAATCTTAACCATTAATTATCATTTATCACCACCCCCATGATTCCTATTAAAAAGGAAAATAAATTTTAAATTCTACTCTAAAATAAAGACATGTGCCTATTCATGCATTTCTTCTCCAATTTATTTCGTAACAAATAGAATTACTCTAAAGAAAAATATTATGAAAGTATGATGATTTTTAAGACACGTCTTTTTAATGTTTGACTATTTTACAAGAAACGTTTTGAGCGTTGTCTTTTTTACGGCAAAGTCTCTAGTTCTTAGTCTCAGTAGTGGAGAAATTTTAGTCAAGTCTACACACACACACACACACACACACACACACACACACACACACACACACACATATATATATATATATATATATATATATATATATATATATATATATATATATATATATATATATATATATATATATATATATATATAAGTTGGTTTAAATATCAATATCTTCTCACGTGGATTAGTCAAAATTCACATGCGTTTCTTTTTGTATAGATACTTCGGTTTATTAAAATATATAAAATAGGACTTCTGTAATAAGGTCATGTCAGTGTTTGGTGTTTGAAGCTTGGAATCTCCATACAATATATTGTGTGTTTTTCAAATGTATCCAAACATGCCTTGCGACAAATATCATCAATAAAAAAAATAAAGGAATCATAAGGTGGAATTTCATGATAATACGATATGCCAGTGGTGATATATGTGGGTGGAATCCATTAGTAGGAATAACAAGGAGAAAGTTTTGATCATGTACAACTTGCAAACAACTAAAAACTAATTTATGCCTTGTGGTCATGTCAAACTTTACACCCATGTTCTGAACATTTTTACTAAAGAGAGCACACACCAAAACATGTTGTGTTTCAGAAGGACGACGTCCTCTATAGTAAATTTGCTAAGGTCAAACACTACTACGGGTAAAATGTTTAACAACAGTTATGAAAGAGACTTAATCACGGTTGAGGGTCAGTAAGTAATGTGTGGTTTTAAGTAGGCTACTTACAATTATGGTATACTGGTCGTGGTAATAAGCTGGCAAGCACACTACATATAACCAATGTTGTAATAAATAATCGTATTGAAATGATTTAAGGCCTTGGGTTTGTTATCCAGCAACTTTATTTTGTGGGTTTTTTAATCTGGATAGTGCGCTTACATATAACACGGTTGAAAGACCGAACAAGGTGAATTGATTTGTTTTATTTAATATAATTTTTTGATTTTACAGAATTGCCAACCATAATTTGAATCATAATTTGTATCACTATGAGAAATGTGTTTTCCTTTGAGAAAAATCAACTATATTTTTCAGAAGAGCCTACCATAAAACACTTATTTTGTTTGGGTAACCATCATTGTAACACCTATAGATTTTATTTTTTTCAATACCTCAACAGTAGAACACTCATTTGTATGAGTTTTGTCGCTAAATAAATTTTTCATCTATGTTCAAAATGACAACAACAACAACAACAACATTAACATTTAATCAATCTTCACAACAACAACAACATAACTAAAAAACCTTCACATCTCAAGAACACAAAACCATCAATAACTCAATAACAACGACAACACTAAATTTAACCATTATTTTACTGAACAATAGAAACATCAACAATAAAGATATCATTAAACATCAACTACAACAATAACAACATAATTACAACATATCTCAAAAAATGAACCTTTTAAGGTTTTAGGCATTAAACATCATCAACAACAACAACAACATAGACATTAACATCCACCACCAACAACAAATAAATCTTTAGGTTTTAGGCACTAAACATCAACAAAAACAACAACATAGACACTAAACATTTATTAAAATTCTCACTAACAACAATAACACCAACAAAAACAAGTAAACCTTAGGCACTAAACACAACAACAACAACAACAACAACAACAGTAACAACAATAACAACAATAATAATAATAATAATAACAACAACAACAACAACAAAACAACAACAACAACAACAACAACAGCAGCATAAACAAATATATCTCAACAATAATGACAATAGATATCTCAATACCAAAACATACAATATCTCAATAACACAAAATAATCAATACCAAAATCTATAATATATCAATAACACAATAATAACAACATAAATAAACATATCTCAACAACATATCTCAACAACAACAACAACAACAATCCCTACAATATCTCAATAACATAAACCATCAATTTCAAAACCTACAATATCCTAATAACACAATAACAACAAAAACATACACAAACATATTTAACAACAACAACGATATATATCTCATTACCAAAACCTAGAATATCTCAATAACACAACAACAACAACAACAATATAAACAAATATTTCTTAACAATATTTTACTGTTACATGTATGGTAGAGATGTTTTACGTACCGGAAACGTGATGAAGAAGTCAAATAGCTCAATTGTGTGAGTTTTGTCTTTCCTTCTTCGTGTTCCTCCTTCATTTTTATTTCATTTTTTGTTGCTTTGTATGTTTAGTGAATAATGATAATGATGGAGGTTTTTCACATATTTACTGAAGAACAATATTGATGGTAAAGAAATAATGCTGAACTAGTTGGAGATGAAATAACTTGATGGTTCTTTTCATTAATGGAAATGAAAAAATTGTTAGGGTTCAAATGGTTTCTAACTCTAAGCATTGAATGTATGTTTCGTTTCATAAGGCAATGGAAACTCAATAGACATGATAAGTTAATATGTGTTTACTGAAAAAGAATAAAACATTTCACCATGGTTAGGTAAACCAACTGTGGTGATATCTCATTTATTTAATTTAATTTCATAAAAGCATTAGTTTTTAACCATTTAAAAGTTAAAAAATAGAAATCATATCACCACATGTGGTTTATTCAACCGTAGTGAAATCTGGATTATTTTTAGTTTAAAAATAAACCAAAGAGAAAAGAGTCACTATAAAAAAAGGTAAAAATATTACCACAGTTGGAATATTCAACTGTAGTGAAATCTGGCTTGTATTTAATTCAAAATAAATACAAAAGAAAGTCACCACCATAATATTGAAGAAATTACAAATCTGTTAGCGTTGAAATTCGATCCCAAGAACTTTACAAAATTTCATCACAATTGTTTTATCCTACCGTGGTAATATGTAAACTACTTTTGAAAAATAAATAAAAATGATAGCATCTGATTTTCAACATGTCACCACTGTCTTTCTACAAATCTAGTGAAATGGGCGTCGTAGTATGTATTTTTGTAGTAGGGAACATAACAAAATAGTGTTAAAAAGGGAATACTTGAATAACACTTTAAAGTTGTCCTAATGTTATATTAAATTATTAGTAATACTTCTAATTGTAATGAAAGAGAAACTATAGCATTCTTATGAAAAATATGAATTAATAACCAACGTAAGTTTATACTATTACTTAAAAGGTAAAAGAAGTCTACTTAGATCTTATAAGTTTTATGTATTACAAGAACCCTCATGTATGTTGTTAATGTATAGTTTACTTTAAAGTGTTTTGATAAATGTTAAATTAGTCTTTTATTTTAATTGAGTTCTCCTTTTTTTCCTTACTCTCTCTCTCTCTCTCTCTCTCTCTCTCTCTCTCTCTCTATCTCTCTTATTTTTTTGGGACTAAAATCAACATTATTGCTTCTGAAATACACTTTTGAATTTAGTAAGTATACTTACTTAGTATTCAGGTTGCGTAATTGTATAGAGCAAATTTTTTAAGGAGTACCTATCATGCTTTTAGTAAAATGTTCCAAATAACTTATCTCTTTTTAGTTGTTGAGTTGAGAATGTTTTTATTGAACAAAAATAGTCTTTAGGTTTTAACTCATTCACTTGATTTATCTTTTAAAATTGAAAACTTAGTGAGATTATGAGAAATTGAAACGACTTAATTGTTACTTATCAACAAATATTTTTGTGCTTAAATATCTCGAATCATTTAAGAGTTAGAAATAGTCCCTATCCAAGGACTAATACCTACACGTCCCTAAATTATTGCTTTCAGATATTGTCATACCCCAAAATTTTCCCATCACATTTATTCATATTTCAGTCCATCTGACTTTCAAATGCTCAAAGATACACAAGAAGGAAGCAGGCAGTCTCCCTCCTACACAATAAGGACCAAAACTAGGGTTTTGTTTCTTTCCAAGAAAAATCAAGTTCTAAGACCTCAAATGAATCCCATTGTCTCTCATGTGATTTAAAGAACCTCTATGCCAAGTTTCAAGTCCTGATTCAAAAGATTGCTCACTCAATGGCCCAAACGATCAATAACCGACTGGTTGACCTAAAAGTCAAACTATGGTCAAACCACGGTCAAAACTTCTGATTTTTGGTCAAAATCCTCATTATGAAATATCATTCATCATTTGATCGAACTTTGATCATGATTCAACAAGGAAAGCTCCAAAATCATCAAAAACCTAAGTTTCTAAATTAGGGTTTTTAAGGGAAAAGTCAACTGAACTTTGACCGGCAATAACTTCCACATGGAACATCATAAATTTTCCATCCAAAGCTCTTTTTAAAGGAAATTGAATTCTCTACAACTTTGTCTCTCACATGCCAGGTCCAAAAATGCTTCATTTGAGAGATATGACCCAAAACATTATAGGTCCTTTTGAAAGTCAACCAAAAGACATCTTTTTCAAAAGAGCATACAAGGAGCATGGAAAATTATTTTGACACGAGACCAAAGACATTGGTTAGAAGACTCTTCAAGGTTTCTAAAAAGTCCAAGATCTTGAAAAAATGTTGAAGTATAAGGAAATGTCAAGGTGCACAAGTTCACCTATTTTCAAGGGTATGCATGAAGAGAAAAGGTTCAAAATTCCAAATATTTCCAAATGGGCCTAAGATATGGATTTCAAACTTCACTATGGGCTTTATAATGACTCTTGGAATAATTTTTTTATTTTTATAATATTTATTTTTATTTATTTGAATTTTAATTCATTTAAATATTGATAAATCATATAAAATTAGAATAATTTATTTTAAATCCAAGATTTGATTTTTCAATCAATTCCAATTACGCAATACATCAAATATATGATCCAATTTCGTGAAAAGGGAGATTGGAGAGAAAGGAGCAAGATTGGAATAGAAAAATCAAGTTTTAATGCAAATTGAGAATCAAAGATTTTCTTCACCAAAACAAGATTTTTCTAAGTTTTATAACCCTAAAAGGCTCCTCTATATATTGATAACAAAACCTAATAAAGAGAGGATGAAAAAAAGAAGGTGAAGACTAGGGTTTCCAAGTACAAAAATATACTTGAAACTTGAAATTTCGAAACCTAATTGGCAGGCCGGTTCAGGGATTCTCAGTCATCCATTCTTGTTCTGAAGGTAAGGAAAGGTGAGAAGAATGTCTTATACAGTCCCCATGCTCATCATATAACCATATGCACATGCTTCGTGTTAATCATGTTCTTCATAACTTTTTTTTCGTTTTCTATTATTTGTTGTGTTTCGATGCAAACCAGTGCTACTAACATGTTTCTGGATCCATTTATAACAGATTTGACGCTTTACATGTGAGTTTTAGGACCGGATGACAAAATGCCATTACTAGGGCTTTAGAGCTGTGTCGTTCGTATCTCTCTAGGCAGGGGGTTTCAAGCCAAGACAATGGTGTCGTTGAACTCGCAAACCTCTAATTAGGTGGGTATGGTTCTTCTTTCTCGTTCATTCACGTTATTCTGCAGGTCCAGAAATTGCTATGAAAACGTTGGCTAAATCCGTAGCAAAGAGTGAAGCAAATTCATAACTAATTTTGTGAAAGAGATGATGAACAGTGCTATTGACTTGTTGACCATGCGTGGGACGTTTTGGTTGGTTGTTCAGAAATTCCAGAATCTCTATCCCAATATCATTGGGTCGTGCATACGTAAGTGGGGCCAGGTTAAGTTGCTCGTTTGGCTTTTCTCATTAAACCCTTATTTTTGTACTTCTTCTATTTAATTGGTATCAATAACGAATTACTAACGTGGTACACTTGGCAAGGACACAGTCTCAGTTATCTCACAGGCCTGGGTTTGAGCCAATCGTGAGACAATATTTTTTATCCAACAAGTTACGTGCAGATTCTGTACCACGCCTCCAGGCTTGATCATAATACACCCCTTCGCATCACCGTCAGATCCTGTCACGATGAAGATCCAATGCCCAGGATTGAAGGTGCATCTCAAAGACCTCCAGGCCAACCACACCTAATCCAGAGCTAAGTATTTTCTATTTTTATTTATTTTTAATTACACAATTCTTCATTTATTTATGTTCTTTATTCTTTTTATTTTATAGTTTATTGTTATTATTAATTTTAGATTATTCAAATAAAGTATTTTTGCTATATAATAATTTCATAATTATTTTATTTATCGAAAACTCGTTTTTTCCATAATTTTATCTATAATTGTTTTAAACGATAAAAATTATGTTGTTTGCCTTATACGGTCGACTGGCCTTTGTCTATTAATTTTGTTTTTTTTCTCCTTTCAGGGTTTGTTTTGCCTTACCCTTTTTTGTTTGCCACAATTATTACTGCTTTAATTTTTGATCTGCCACGTTATAATTGTTGAGAATTTTAATGCACTAACGCATTTTTCTTCTTTATGCCAATTTTCAGGGTTAATCAAAGATCTTTCAGTCACGCGCCTCACCCGACCAAAAGCTAAGTTTTCTTTGTCTAATAACGTTTTTATTTTTATTTTGCCTTATAAAAATTAGGGTTTATTTTCAATGCCAAGGAATTCATCCTACACCCACCTCTATTATTGTCCATTTAATTCTCAGATGATCAGAGTCAATTGAAGGTTCAAGGAAGATCAAGGCTGAAGATGTGTAAAATAATTTTCTGCCTTTATTTTTCTGCTACCCTATAAGGGTTTTATTGTAATAGGTTAGGGTTTATTTTTCGCCTTTTAATTTCCCCCATCCCCGCAAGTGTTTATTGTAATAGAGTAGGATTTTAACTGTTTTATTTTCTGCCATGGTTAGTAATCCTAGGGAGTGCAAGCCTGCTAAATAACTTAGATCACTAATTACAAGATAAATGACTGAATTGAACTCACGTGATTGTGACACACACACACACACACACACACACACCTTTAAGGTAATCCCTCTTGTTGCCTGTTGCCTTATTATTCTATTGCCTCTAATTGTACTAAAAATAGTCAAGTCCCTCGATTCCGAGGATACCTAAAGCAAGGTTGCCTATAGAGATTAAAAATCATCTAGTCCCTCGATGTTGCCTCGGAAAAATAAGATGATTGTCCTATTGCTAAGGTATCCTCGCATGATGCCTTAAATGACTATTATATCCTTCCCTTAGACTACCTGCCCTCTTTATGGCATGGGACAGTCTTATGGCGAACGATCATTCTCGATGACCCTTAAACATCCAATTGAAAGACTTCCTGCCCTCTTATGGTATGGATAGACCCTTTCGCCTGAAAAGCTAAAAGAACATTTTTCAAACTTAGGGTAGGTAAATTTTAATTGCTTGCTCAATTCAAATTCAAAAATTCAAAATCTTTTCTCACTTCTTTTCAAAGAATATTTTCAAAAAGGCTACGCTTATTTACAAGCTAAAGTCCTTATTAAAATTTTTCTATTCCCACATTGCTTTTTAAACAAACAATTCAAACAAAGTGAGCTAAGCAATTAAGAGCCCATGGAAAACCATGGATGCAAAGGGTGCTTTACACCTTCCCTTTGTATAACCTACCCCCCGAACTCAAAATCTTTCAAAGGTCTTTCCTGTTCTTTTACCCTTTCCAATTGGATAAAATAAAAGTCGGTAGCGACTCTTGCTTACCGCAACATTTCTTTAAAAGTTAGTTCACCGTATTACAGATATACATTGTGATTTCATGATTAAATAATTTAGTAGTGTTTACATACTATATTATTAGAAAGTCTTACTCAAATAAAAAAAGGGAAGCGAGTTAGTTTCTTAATACAAATTTGATCGCCTTCCCAAAACATATTAAACTCAAGGTTCTAACAGTGGAGAAACAAAAGAATAATAAAAACAAATGTTAGCCACTAAAAATGTGTGGACAAAGTAGTAAAACAATATAAATATATATGATTTAAGGTTGTCAATAAGTAACATTAAAATCTTCGATTATCTTTGTTGCTATCATATGATTTTGAGCTCTCTTCACCTTCTCTTCAATGGGTCCAGCAAACATTCATTTTTCAGCAATCATTATAGAACACTTTAAAGTACAATGCATTTAAGTGGAATACATAATACAGTAAGGTATTGTAAATTTAAATAAAATACAATACATTGTAAGGTAAGGTGCACTTAAGTGAATTTTTTCAGCTTGCAGCCCACACAAATGGTTTTATAAATATAACAGTTGTGGAGAAACTTTATCTCTTGATGAAATTTGATTTTAAACCCTAGTTATATTTGTAAGAACAAGATTGGGTTTGCATCTGACCTTAAGTTTTGATGATAACTTTACATGTTATCTTAAAGAACAATTGTATACACTAACAATTTCTTTCTAGTGTGTGGATTTTGCCTTGCAGGTTTTGACTGTGGTAAGAAGGCGTGTGGCGTCATTAGGTTCTGAACTCAACACTCTGGAAGAATACTAGTGCTGTGTTACAATGGAAGTCAATATTCTGGAATGCTACTTCTGCAATGGTTCTAAGGAATGTTAGTACAAGAGCTTCTGATCGTGAATTTGAAAGGAAGCTTTGGAGGCCTTATAAAGCTTTGCTTTTGTGTCCCATGTTATGAAGATGCTAAAGACAAGGTTTTGATGAACAAGTTCTGAAGATCTGAAGACATCTCTTCTGAAGACTGAGTGCTGAAGACTCTGAAGAGGCAGGGTACTGTTGAACTGGCTCTGAAGACTCAAATTATGATCCTCTACAACATACTTCAATCAACTTACATCAGAAGCCTCTAAAGACTTAGAAGCTCAAGAACGACTTGCGTGTGATGGTGAGCATAAAATTACTAACGTAAATTGTGACCTCTACTCTTATAGGTGATGGAATAAGGTAAGACACAACAAGGGGGGTTGGATTGTGTCCCTTTTAAAATTTATCTAAGTATTTAAAAAATGGCTTTGATGAGAAGAAAATGATTAGTAATAACTTTAGAGGTTTAAGTAATTAATGTTAATGTGTGTGATAAAATATAGTTGTGAATAATATAAGAAAAATATTATAAAGAAAGAACACAAGAAAACTTATCCTGGTTCACCAACTTGGTTAGTCCAGTCCCCACACCCTGTGAGATTATCCTTTATTGAATCTTCTTACAATAAATTTTTCTTCTATGTATTCTTAGCCTCACCAGGCTTACACTTCTGAATGGTATAGCTTACAAATAGCTTACAAAATGATTGGTATGTATATCTATGATACACTTTGTGATCTTAGGATGTTTACAATAAATTCCTAAATACTCTCCATATGGCAGTGAGTAAAACTAATTGAGATTGTGTATGATAACTCTAATATTTATTTGTTCACTATATGGTAGTGAATATAGAATATAATATGTAGAGTGCATGATAACTTTATGGTTGAGAACTTTGGCTTTATTTGAATGCTTGTGGAAATTTTCGGTGCAAGAGAATATAGCATGTGTCTTCTATTTATAGAGCAAGGCCAAGTATGTGAGAGAAGTGTCGAGACTTACTTTGAGTAATGCTAGGAGCTTTGTCTTTATTTGTTGTAAGACTTGGTCTTGGCAAGACTTGGTCTTGGTTCTGAGTAATGCTGACAGCTGGAAATTCTGACATTTGACTCTTTCCACAAAGACTAATTCTTGGCAAAGAAATTCTGGAGGAGTAACTCTGGGGCAGAAACTCTGGGACAGTAATTCTGAGAGAGTAACTCTGGGACCATAATTCTGGGAGAGTAACTCTGAGACGCTAACTCTGGGAGAGTAACTCTGGGACGTTAATTCTGGAGAGTAACTCTGGGACGTTAATTCTGGAGAGTAACTCTGGGATAGAAAATATGAAGGAGTAACTCTGGGACAGAAAATCTGAGGCATTAATTCTGGGAGACTAATTCTTGTTTCTTCTTAGTTTAATTCTGAGAGTTACTATAGAAATTCTGAGAATTTCTTATGTACTGAAAGCTTTGTTCTTTGTTAGTACAGTCTTGAATCATCATATTAAAACTTTGTTTGATAGAGGCCATGAATTGTTTAGATGATAAATTGATGAAATCACCTTGGAGTTTCTTTGATAAAATAGTTTGTAATATTCAAAACATTAACTGAATATGTTTCAACATTCTCCCCCTTTTTGAATGGTGACAAACTTTTTATTTTAGTTTCTTGAGTAAAGACTTTGAAACTTCCCCTGAAAAGATGCATACTTTGAAAGGGAAAATGCTCCCCCTCAATGTTAGTTCATATATAGTAAATGAATTTTAAAGCATTTGAACAACATATTAATTAGATAGCAGTAATTGATTTTTTAAATGTTTGAGGATCAATACATCAAATGATTAACATCAATATTTTGGTGCACAAACAAAAAGATCCTAGTGGACTACGCTAGATATAATACAAAGTAAACTAAACAAAACAAAGCTTTGGACAAAGCTTGTTCCCCCCCCCCCCCTTTTGTAAAACATGCAAAAAGGAAGGGGTGCCAAAAGAAGAGAGGACAAAGAGACTAAGGAGCAGACAGTTCATCATCAGATGTTGCCTTAGAAGATAGTGGCAAAATAGGAAATTGTATCTGAGAGGGATCCGGAGCAGGCAATCCAGGAATCCGAGGGCACGCATGTTCAGTTATGTAATTAACCCAGAATTTTTGATAAGCCATGCCTTGCTTTTGTAAAGCAGCAATTGACCTAAGAGTGATGTCCTCATGAGGGTTAACCGGATCAGACGAGTTTGTAGCTCTAGGAAAAGTAGGAGGACGATTTCCAATGCTGGGAAATTGTTAAAGAAGGAGGAGGTGAGGGATACAATGGGATCCTGAGGAAGAGTGATGGAATTATGGGTGGTGTTTCATGGGGGTGATGAGTCATACCTTGGGGAAAGAAGGGTTTGAGCATTAAAAGAGTTGTCTGCTTCTTCCTTTGGGGAGGAAAAAATTGGAGAGTTTTCTTGGAAAGCATATGGATCAGATTGTGGAACAGAAGCCACACCATATGTATCTGTAATACCAGTTTGTTCAGGTAGTTGAATGGAGTTGTTAAAGAAGGCTTCTATCTGAGAAGTAAGATCATCAGAGTCTGTGTGATTAATGGAAGTGAGTTGAATTCTTGGAGGAGAAGGTTCTTTATAGGACTTTGGAGAATTCAATGGTGAGGTGGTGGTGACAGGATTTGTTGAAATTGAGGTGTAGGTGACAACATGGGGGATAATTGAAGTGATTTGATTAGAAAGAGGTGGAGTGAATAGTTCAGCTTCAAGCATGGATATGAGAGAGGACAACTGAGCATCTGGGTTTGGATTGGAAACAGGAGTATGTGGAGATATTGGTGAGTGGGGCTGGTGAGTTAGAGCAGCAGGAGGACTTGAGATAAATTTTTCAGAGGCAAATATGTTTACCATGTCATTGTCAGAGGTATCTAGAGTTGAAAGATTTTCAACATTTGATAGAGTTTCAGTTTGAAGAGTAACAGGAGCATGAGAGATGACATTAGTTTGTGGTGAGGATTCCACAAGGATTAGTGAGTTAGTAGTTAGGTCAATGCTCAGTGTGGTATCAGGATTAGATGGTTTGGCTATTTCTTTTGAGTTTGGAGAGACAGATTGAGAGTTATGAAGTGAAACTGGTGATGACTTTTGTGGGGATTCTAGGTCAACACTATTTGGGAGAGCCACAGACAGTGGAATGGGACTATTTGTAGTTAGGCTATTTGGAGATTTGGAGGAATTGATACCTGTTGTTAATGGTTCAGTTGGAGCATATTGCTTAACAAGGCATCTGCGTTTTGACTTGGTTTCAAGTTTAGGTGATGGTGCACGCTTGAGAGATGGAATTTTCATTTGCCTTAACTTGGAAGCATTCAGTATTTTGTTGATTTCAAAAGAGTCTTCATCATCCAGAGGAACATTAAAATGTTTGAAGATTTTGGTAAGGAGCATAACATACAGAGCGCTTCTGGCTCGAAGACTTGTGTGTTTGATATAGTTGAGCACCAAATACCCGATATTGAGAGGGATTTTGTTTGAGAAGTGATATATGACAAGTAGGTCTTTATTTGTTACCCGTTCCATGTTGCCTTTTCTTGGAAGGATAGGGTGAACACAGAAATTATGAATTATGTGGTTGAGGGATTCAAGGTTGGCAGACACAAATTTTTCATTTTGATGTTTGGTGATGGAAAGTCTGTAGGATTCAATATCCAAGTCATAGGATGAAGGCCATTCATCATTAAAGAGATGAAGCCCATTGTTTGGGACATGCAGTATGTCGTAGAGGAGTTCTGGGGTTAGGGTTATTTGACGACCCTTAACAGATGAGATTAGTTGTGTATCACTGTTGGAGGTTTCAATAGCAGCAAAGAAATTTCTAACTAGTTTAGGGAAGAAGACATCAGAGAGTTGGAGAAAATTTGTCCAACCAGTGGCAGCAGCTAGTTCGTTCAAATCGTAACCCCAGATGGAGTAGCTATCCAAATTAACGGATTTGCCGGTAACAATAGGAAGTGAACGCCATTTATCATTGTAGAGAGAACGAACATTATCATCGGAGATGAACTCTTTGTCAGAGACTTCAGATGGATGATCATAGGCTTGGAAGGACGAAGAGGCAAGGGAGTTTCCTTTGCTTGATTGAGTTAAGATGTGTGACGAGGATGGCTTTGTAGTTTGAGGAACATAGACGGTCTGGGTTGAGGAAGGAGGAAGGTTAGGGTTTTGGGATTTTTCTGGATTTTGTTCAGACTAAGTTGATTCATGAGATGTGGTTGCATGTCGTGATGAGCGACGGGTGGGAGTGGTGGATTTTGGATGAGAGTCATTGGTTTTCATGGTTGATTTTTGACGAGCGGTGGTGGTGCGGCGCTTGGTTGGTGGTCGTTCCATGGAGAGGGTTTTTTGAGTTTTGGAAGAAACCGTGGGTGTAATATCAGCAAATGGAACAATAGTTGTAGTAACTTTGAAGACCATTTGAAGAGTTTAAAAGAGAGGAAGTTGAATCATTAGAGAGATTGGGAAGTGTCACAGATGTGATGGGAAGTTGGTAGAAAGGGGGCTGATTTGATTGGTAATGGAAGAGGCAAGATTTTTGTAATGATGAAGAAGTATGGAGAAACGAAAAAGGCAGTATTAAGAACCGTGATTTTTGTTTGACAAGTTCCTAATATAGACAAATTTTGTTTTTGTTTATTTTTATAATTTTATTATATTTATTATTAAAAACAATTTTTTTGTTTTTATTTAGTTTATGATAAGTAATAAGTAATACAAGAAGAGAATACTATATTTACTGAGGTATTTTGATAATTGATAATTTTGACTTTAGAAAATTAAATCAATCTTCCACTAATGGTTTGGTGAAAATATCTGCTAATTGATTATTTGTATCCACAAATATGAGTTCTATGTTTTCTTTTTGAACGTGATCTCTTATAAAATGATGTTTGATTTCAATGTGTTTAGATCTCGAGTGTTGAATAGGATTTTTTGACAAGTTTGTGAGCATCAATTTGCAGCAGACACGTATTCTACTTCAGTGGTTGATAGAGCAATTGTATTTTGCTTTCTGCAAGACCATGTAATAAGAGCTTGTCCTAGAAATTGACATGCTCCAGTTGTACTTTTTCTTTCTATTTTGTCTCCAGCATAATCAGCATCACAGTAAGCTATTAAATTGTTGTGATTTCCTTTTTCATACCATAGACCAATGTCAGTGGTACCAACGAGATATCGGAAGATACGTTTGACAACAGTTAGATGTGATTCTTTAGGGTCAGTTTGAAATCGTGCACATAGACCTACTGAAAAGATAATGTCAGGCCTACTGGCAGTTAAATATAATAATGAACCAATCATACCTCGATATTTGTTTTCTGATACAGATAGTCCTTGTTCATCTTTATCAAGGTTTGAAGAGGGATGCATAGGAGTTACCATAATTTTTGCTTCATTCATTCCAAATTTTTTAACAAATCTTTAATGCACTTTTCTTGACATATGAAAATCCCATTTTTGAGTTGTTTTATTTGTAAACCCAGAAAGAAGTTGAGTTCACCCATCATACTCATTTCAAATTCACTTTGCATCAGTTTTGAAAAATCATCACACATTTTTTCGTTTGTTGAATCAAAGATGATGTCATCAACATATACTTGGACTATGAGTAAGTCATTTTTATGTGATTTTTTGAAAAGTGTTGTATCAATTTTTCCTCTGAGAAAATCATTTTTACTGAGAAAAATACTAAGTCTGTCATACCAAGCTCTAGGAGCTTGTTTAAGACCATATAACACTTTTGTTAGTTTAAAGACATGATTAGGATGAGAGTGTTTTTCAAAGCCAGGTGGTTGGTGAACATATACTTCCTCGTTTAAGAAGCCATTTAAAAAAGCACTTTTTACATCCATTTGAAAAAGTTTAATATTTTTATGAGCAGCATATGCTAAGAGAATTCAAATAGCTTCTAACCTTGCCACGGATGCATATGTTTCATCATAATCTATACCTTCCTGTTGATTGTAACCTTGAGCTACAAGTCTAGCTTTGTTTCTGATTACTTTTCCATTTTCATCAAGTTTATTTCTGAATACCCATCTTGTATCAATAATGGTTTTATCTTGAGGGTAAGGAACTAGTTTCCAAACTTGGCTTTTCTCAAACTGAGATAATTCTTCTGTCATGGCTTCCATCCAAGATTCATCTTTTAATGCTTCATTGATATTCTTTGGTTCTACCTGAGATATCATTGCCATGTTATTAGAGTTATCTTTAAAGAAATTTCTAGTTCTTACCTGATCAGAGGTGTCTCCTATTATTTGTTCATGAGGATGATCAGTTATACTTTTCCATCCTTTTGGAGGATTTGTTGTAGGTTGTTCAGAGTTATTCTTAGCTTCTTGAGTAATGTTCATAGTGTTGCTCGTATCTGTTGATTGAGTGTTGGGAATTGCTTCTAGATCGGTTACCTCATCCTCGTGAGATTTTTCTAATGCTGCAACATTTAGTTCATCAAACATAACATGCATGCTTTCTTCTACACATTGATTTTTCAAATTGTAAATTCGGTAACCTTTTGAGGTTGAAGAATAACCAAGAAAGATGCCTTTGTCAGATTTAGAGTCAAATTTTCCTAGAGAATCTTTGTTGTTAAGAATATAACAATAGCATCCAAAAATATGAAATATTTGGAGTTCTATTTTTCCATAGTTCATAAGGAGTTTTCTTCAAAATTTTCCTTATCATTACTCGATTTAAAACATAGCATGAAGTGTTGATAGCTTCAGCCCAAAAATATTTTTCAACATTTGATTCGTTAATCATAGTTCTAGCCATTTCTTGCAGAGTTCTATTTTTTCTTTCTACAACACCATTTTGTTGAGGTGTTCTTGGACAAGAGAAATTGTGAGATATACCATTTTCATCAAAGAAGGTTTTAAAGGAAATATTTTCAAATTCTCCTCCATGATCACTTCTTACAGCAACAATATTTGAATTTTTTTCATTTTGAACTTTTTTGCAAAAGATTTTGAATGCTTCAAAAGAGTCATCTTTATTTTTTAAGAAAAGTACCCATGTGTACCTTGGAAAATCATCAACAATGACCAACCCATATCTTTTCCCACTCAGACTTGAAGTTTTTACAGGGCCAAACAAATCAATATGAAGAAGTTCTAAAGGTTTGTGTGTTGACACAATATTTTTTGAATGAAAGCTACTTTTGACTTGTTTGCCTTTTATGCAAGCTTCACAGATTGAGTCTTTTTCAAATTTTAGTTTGGGAAGACCTCTAACAAGATCTAGTTTTGAAAGTGTTGAAATATTTTTCATACTTGTATGACCACATCTTCTGTGCCATAGCCATTTATCCTTTTCCTTGGATAAAAAATAAGATTAAGATGAAAGGTCATCTCAATAAAATGTATAAAGATTTTTGTGTCTTTTTCCTAAAAAAAGAATCTTGTCAGAAGATGGGATTTTTACAATACATGAATTTTAATTGAAACTAACTTCATAGCCATCATCACATAGTTGACTAATGCTAAGAAGGTTATGTTTTAATCCTTCCACGTATTGCACATTGTTTATAAAGATATTACCTTTTTTACCTATGGAACCAATACCTTT
This sequence comes from Vicia villosa, assembly GCF_029867415.1. Taxonomy (NCBI): domain Eukaryota; kingdom Viridiplantae; phylum Streptophyta; class Magnoliopsida; order Fabales; family Fabaceae; genus Vicia; species Vicia villosa. The sequence goes on from NW_026704939.1 coordinate 251,359, forward strand.
GATTTTTGCTTTATCATTGTTTCCAAAGGTTACAGTTCCACCTTCTTTATTCTTGAAGGAAATAAAGCTTTCCCTATCTCCAGTCATATGTCTTGAGCAACCACTGTCCAAGTACCAAGGCTTTTTCTTGAGGGTCAGAAGACATTTATGCATGATGTGTTAGTAGCTTTTTAGGTACCCATATTTTTTTGGGTCCTTTATTGTTAGAAACATGACTTTTTTGATATATTAGTTTTTTTTTGAAATAACAATGTTTTTCAAGATGATTTGTTTTCTTACAATAACAACATTTTGGTTTGGTAATGTTTTTCTCTTTTAAAAGAATTTTTTCTTTTATTTGGGTCTTAGTTCTATTCTTATTTGGAAGAAAAAAATTCTCATAAATCATTTGATTTTCAGATTGTTTAAATCCTAAGCCAGCTTTATCAAAAAACCCTGACTGAGATCCCATTATTTTTTGAAAGGTTTAAGTAGATTTCACAAATGAAGTTATGTCTTTAGTAAGAGTTTCTACTTGATTTTCAAGATTTTCAATTTTATCTTGATTGCTAGAAGGTTTGATTTTTTCATTAATAACTTTCTAATGTAATGATAAACATGAATATGCCTTTTGTAACTCCTTAATGGTTTCTAAATGTTTTGAGTTGGATTTTATTAGATCTTCTTTTTCAGTTTTAAGAGTATGAATTTGTTCTCTTTGGAATAAGCATTTTTGAGTTAAGATATTTGAACTTCTAATAGATTATCGAACAAAATTCCTATCTCTTTGCAAGTATAACAAAATTTTGGTGTACTTACCTCTTCAGAGTCAGAGTTGGTCATCAGGCATAAGTTAGCTTCCTCATCTTCAGCTTCAGAGTTAGATTTTTCTGAGTCATCCCATTGTGCAAGCATAGATTTCTTTTTAGAGGAGAAATTCCTTTGAGTTTTGTGTGGATATTCTGTTTTGAAGTGTCCAAGTTTGTTGCATCCATAACATGTAATCATGCTTTTATCAATCTCTGGTTTCTGGTAATCTTTCCTGGGTTGAAACGACCTTCTGTTCTGATTTCTTTTTAATATCATTTATTGAATTATTCTAAAGATTAAAGCCAAATCATTCTCATCTTCAGATAGGAATCCGGTCTCTTCTTCATTTGTTCCTTGTGAGGTGGAGATTTGAGATGCAGAATTTTGAGAAGTTTTAAGAGCTACCATTTTTCCTTTTCTTTGTGGTTTATCTTCATTGAGGATACCTTCATGAGCACGAAGATATCCTATAAGTTCTTCAACTTGTAGAATCTTTAGATCTTTTGCTTGTGAGATAGCTGTTACCATAGGTCTCCAAATTTTTGGAAGACATCTCAAGATTTTTCTATATCTTTCATGAGTAGTATAAGCTTTACCCAGTGATCTTAGTTCATTGACGATTACAGTGAATCTAGAGAACATTTCATCTAAGGTTTCTTCTTCCTTCATTTCGAAGGTTTCAAATTTCCTGACTCCTAGATCAATTCTTTCTTCTTTAACATGACTTGTTCCTTCATGATGTATTTAGAGAGCATCCCAGATTTCTTTAGCAGTTGTGCATTCTTCTATCCGGTCGTACTCTTCCCTGCTAAGAGCACATGATAATATAAATTGAGCTTTAGAGTTTAGTAGTACCTTATCGTTTTCTTCCTTTGTCCATTGTAACTGAATTTTTGGAACTGACGCAACTGTGTCTGTTGCAGTAGTCATTGGTGTGTAGTTGCCATTTTCAACAACAGACCACATGTTGTTATCTTGAGATAGCAAAAACAATCTCATCTTACCTTTCCAGTAATAGTAGTCAGAACCATTAAAGTAAGGAGGCCTATGTGATGATCCTCCTTCAGCTATAAACTTTGTATCAGCCATTCCTGTTTTTGATCGATTAACTCTAACACGGTTAAGTGTTCTGTATATTCAGAGCCTGTAGCTCTGATACCAATTGATGGAATAAGGTAAGACACAACAAGGGGGTTAGATTGTGTCCCTTTTAAAATTTATCTAAGTATTTAAAAAATGGCTTTGATGAGAAGAAAATGATTAGTAATAACTTTAGAGGTTTAAGTAATTAATGTTAGTGTGTGTGATAAAATATAGTTGTGAATAATATAAGAAAAAGATTATAAAGAAAGAACACAAGAAAACTTATCCTGGTTCACCAACTTGGTTAGCCCAGTCCCCACACCCTGTGAGATTATCCTTTATTGAATCTTCTTACAATAACTTTTTCTTCTATGTATTCTTAGCCTCACCAGGCTTACACTTCTGAATGGTATAGCTTACAGATAGCTTACAAAATGATTGGTTTGTATATCTATGATATACTTTGTGATCTTAGGATGTTTACAATAAATTCGTAAATACTCTCCATCCAAAAACTTGATGCGTCCGCAAGTGCACGGATATATCGAAGTAATATAAAAGATTGTCGAACCTCAGAGACCAATGTCAACCTACTGTAATCTATTGTTACTTTGTAAAGCTAAGGCTAATGAATGTTTGATTAAGGGGAACCTAAGAACTAAAACTGAAATAAAACTAAGATTAAGATAAATATAAGAAAAGAGAGACCGGAATGTGATTCCGCGTTCCTAAAGGGCTAATAGAAAACGGGTACTAATTACGACTATAACTTAGTTCCGTAAAATATATCAACTTAAAGACTCTGCCTCACGCTCTCACGGTATTAACTAAAGCCATACTTCCTAATCCCAAGATTTTGCTCTCGCTCGCCCGGTAACTAAGAAATATATTTTGAAAGCCAATAATATCCTAAACGCATCTAAAGTGCTCTCGCTGTATTTAGATTTGTTGCCTAATTTCCACTATCCGATTCGATCCCCACGCTCTCGCAGTGTCGGCTCTAACCTTAATTGATTTCTCACTCTCGTGACAAAATGGTGTTAAATAACCTCTCACTCTCGTGACAAAGCTATTTAAATTAGACTTGGAAATTAAAACCCAAACAGAATTTTAATCATAAATTCGCACCTATTATTTTCTACCGAGTCCCGTCGGTAACGACGGTCCTCATACGCCGGACTCAAAACAATTTAGCCGGACATGGAATTAAGCGTAAACAAATTAAACAGGCGAATTGAAATTAAGAGCAACATAGAAATTAAATTAAACAAAACGATAAATAATAATAGTAATAATAAAGCGATAAAATAAAACCTGTAAATAATGCAAAAAGGAAAGCTGGAATTAATTTCTGAAATAAACTTCGCGTGCATTAGTTGGAATTGAAATTGGATTATACCGGCACTTGACAATTAGGTAACAGAATTGATAAGAAAGAAAACATAAAATAAATCTAACAGTGTGGTAGTTCCTCAATGTGAGAAACTACCACTTTTACATGGTAGAAAAACTGCCTAAAAACTAAAGAAGGAGAAGCTCTGCCGAAAAAGAGAAGAGAGCGGCCTCCTCTTTTCTGATTAATGCTGAGTATTTATATTGCTGCTTGGCTTTCTAGGTTGAGAAAATATAGGAAGAAGTGGCATTCCTAGCTTGACTAAGTTGGAGCGTGGATGTAGGATATACGTTGATCCATTTTCACTTGAGAGAAGTTCGTTCAAAGCGTTGAGCTACGTGGCCAGGAAAATAGGAGAACACTATGCATTACTGGGCAATGGTATGACGCCGACCGGCGTGGCTTGGTGTGTGCCGACCGGCAGGAAGGGTGTGACGCCGACCGGCAGGGAGCTCATTCCTGCGCTTTGGGCCTTGGTCACGGTTTGGGCCTTGTTCCTTTTCCTCTTCATTCCTTCACCTCCTCCCTTTTCTTTTATATTTTGTTCTATTTTTACTTCATTTCTACTTCTTTTTCTTCCTTTTATCACATGAGCTTGTAAACATTAAATCCTGAAAATACAATAGAATACCGGCATAATACTAATATAAAGCAACGAAATTAAATAAAAATAAAGATATAATTTATGTAAATCGAATCAAATATACGATATATTTACGTGTTATCAATGGCAGTGAGTAAAACTAATTGAGATTGTATATGATAACTCTAATATTTATTTGTTCACTATATGGTAGTGAATATATAATATAATATGTAGAGTGTATGATAACTTTATGGTTGAGAACTTTGGCTTTCTTTGAATGCTTGTGGGAATTTTCGGTGCAAGAGAATATAGCATGTGTCTTCTAGTATTAGAGCAAGGCCAAGTATGTGAGAGAAGTGCCGAGAGTTACTTTGAGTAATGCTGGGAGCTTTGTCTTTATTTGTTGTAAGACTTGGTCTTGGCAAGACTTGGTCTTGGCAAGACTTGGTCTTGGTTCTGAGTAATGCTAACAGCTGGAAATTCTGACATTTGACTCTTTCCACAAAGACTAATTCTTGGCAAAGAAATTCTGGAGGAGTAACTCTGGGGCAGAAACTCTGGGACAGTAATTCTGAGAGAGTAACTCTGGGACCATAATTCTGGGAGAGTAACTCTGAGACGCTAACTCTGGGAGAGTAACTCTGGGACGTTAATTCTGGAGAGTAACTCTGGGATAGAAAATCTGAAGGAGTAACTCTGGGACAGAAAATCTGAGGCACTAATTCTGGGAGATTAATTCTTGTTTCTTCTTAGTTTAATTATGAGAGTTACTATAGAAATTCTGAGAATTTCTTATGAACTGAAAGCTTTGTTCTTTGTTAGTACAGTCTTGAATCATCATATTAAAACTTTGTTTGATAGAGGCCATAAATTGTTTAGATGATAAATTGATGAAATCACCTTGGAGTTTCTTTGATAAAATAGTTTGTAATATTCAAAACATTAACTGAATATGTTTCAACAATAGGGTGGTGTAAGGACAATTTTATATGTACTTGTTATCTACCATTTCCATCATGACCATTGGGGACTTTATACATGTACTTTGTATTTTCTGTTCTGTCGCACGCTCGCGAAAATCAGACAGAGTCGCCACCAATATATTTATCCCAAAGAGGGAAAGGAATATCAGAAAACCTGGAATAAAGAAAGGATAAGAGAAGGTCTTTCGACCAGAGATAGGGTACGGGAGTCGGTTACGCGAGGGGAAGGTACTAGCACCCCTCACGCCCATCGTACTCGATGGTATCCACCTATGTTTGTTCTATTCTAAGGGAGTATAAATCTAAAGCTTAATTACTAAGGGAATGCATGCAAATGAAAGAAACACGGGGAAAATAAGGGTTATAAATAGTTGTGCTCGCTTAGGCCCCGCGACCTAATGCCTACGTATCCTTTTCAGGAATCAGAGCGCCGTAGTTCGGCTATTTAGTTTTTGTTTGTTTTTGTGTTTTTTAGTGGACGAAGTTACATTCGCACTCCGCTGCTCGACCTCTGGAGTCTTAAGCTGGGAATGGAGCGGAAGTAACGTGTCCGATTAGGAGAAAGAATGCCCTGATTTAACGAACCAGATGATTTGCAAGCTTGCACTCTTCAATCAATGTCCTGATTCGAAGCAGAGAGACACCCCAATCTAGGAGGACTTCAATGAACATAGAGCCATATGATTATACCTCAGTCTTCCTTGTTCTCCGATCAAACTTCTTTGTAATAAAGCTCTTTCTTTGCTAGCCTTTTGAATAGTACCAATGATACGACTGCATGAATGTGAGTTATGACCTAAGTGATGTATGTACATGAACCATAAGCCATATGAGTAGGGTAGGACAAATTTGGGGTATGACAGCTGCCCCTATTTAATCGTCTTAAACCTGAGAGCGAGATTGGCGCTAGCCTTTCAAGCATTCAAGGTAGAAGAAGATTAAATACCAAGTAACCTGAAAATTTGTCTTATGATGAGATGTGATCCACTGGGGATAAGATGATGTCAAATCCACTAAGGAAAACTGCGTCAATTCTGGATCGAACGAAGTAACCCTGGGTTAGGAATGAAGTGGAATTCAACTCTGGGTTGAGTGGGAAAAAGACAAGAAGACAACCATCAACTCTGGGTTGAGTGGAAAAAAGAGAAGGGTCAACTCTGGGTTGAGTAAAAGATAACCGTCAACTCTGGGTTGAGTGGGAAAAGAAACAAGAAGAAATATCCGTCAACTCTGGGTGAGAGGGAAAGAAACAAGACAACCATCAACTCTGGGTTGAGTGGGAAAAAGATAAGCATCAACTCTGGGTTGAATAAAAGACAAACATCAACTCTGGGTTGAATAAAAGGTGACCGTCAACTCTGAGTGAGTGGGAAAGAAACAAGACGACCATCAACTCTGGGTTGAGTGGGAAAAAGATAAGCATCAACTCTGGGTTGAATAAAAGACAAACATCAACTCTGGGTTGAATAAAAGGTGACCGTCAACTCTGGGTGAGTGGGGAAAAGGTAAGGGTCAACTCTGGGTTGAATAAAGGAAGACCGTCAACTCTGGGTGAGTGGGAAAAGATAATTAACTCGGGGTTAAAAGATGAAAGGAAGGTCAACTCTAGGTTGAACACAAAGACACCAACTCTGGGTTGAAGCAAGATGAACATGATTGACTTGAGGAGATGACACCACAATGGTAACTCTGAGTGCCCCAGTGGAATATCAATTGATTGCTTATAGAGAACCCATCTGATGAGTAACTTGGCTTATGCTTCACATGCAAATGTTTGATTTATTTGTGCACTTCTGGAGATGCAATGTTATGGATTCTATATGCAGTGTACTGATTGATTAGGGTTTCTGCTTTGTGCGGGGAATAGATTAGGTGGAGTTTTGAAACTCTGCTTGATTCAAGGTGAGGTGGATGCCCCTGATTTGTTGATGATTGGATCATGCGGGAGAAATGATGATGAAAATGCAATGATATGCATGATGTATGTATGATTATGAATGGAATGATTGTTTCCATGATACTAGGAGTGAATGGAGGGTTCCTTGCAAGGTTGTTGCTTGAAGGACAACACTTGTGAAGGTGAGGTGTTTAGTTTGACTCCTCGACACTTGTCTTGATATCTGACACTTGCTTGGGGATGGAAGAAAGAATTGTCACTAGCTTGCCCCAGCTTGTATGACCTTTTGAGATAGAATTTTGACATGCTTGAATCATGGAGATGTGCAATGGTTTGCCCCAGTGTGGATGAAGGGATGAATGCCCCAGATTGGAAGGAACTCTTCCACCAGATGGGTGCTTCAGAGACTTGCTTTGTGGATGACCAACCTTTGCCCTTGTAAGATTACTCGATTGGAATTTCAATGTTGGACTTTCCTTGGTATCAAGAATTTACTTTCTGATTAGAGACAAATCTGTTTTGCAAGGGATAATGAGAAATGCGATGCACATGTTAATCTCAAAGAAAAAGTTTTATTTGTCAAAATGTTGTATTGATACTAACACAAGTGACACAGCAACATTAGGAGTCAGTTTTGACATGATTTATAGTTTGTATGCTCTCGGAACGAACCATGCCTCAATTAGGACTTTTGAGGGTTGTAACGTGGCCGGGTTCACGGTTTGAGAAACAAAGGATAAAGGCTCAAGTTCTACTTAACCCACCCCTCTTCGTGATGTTCTCCAGTCCTACGTTCAGATAGTTTGACACGAGTGTTCGCCTTTCAGGAAGGATTGTGATGGATGAGGATCCTTTATGGCTTTGATGGAGGTGGCAGTCAGCCTTTGGTGCTTTCGTTGATGGTCACAACAACTTGTCCCTAGGAGGATTTTTCTTTTGCTTAGTCTTTCCCTTTCCCTAACTTTTGCCTGAACAAGAAGTTTCTTTTGATTTTGGTTTTCGTTGTCCAACGGGATATGCCCTAATTTTTGCCTAAGTCAATTGCTTCAAAGTTTTTCATTTTCTTTCTTTTTGACTTAGCGGGCTACTATTTCTTTTTTTTTATTCATAATTCATACTTTCTTTTTTTCTTTTTTGTCTCGTTCGGGAACAAGTTGTATGACTTTTGTGATTGACTTGAACGAAAGGTTGTAACTGCCTTCTTCTCGGCGAATGAGAGACATCCATTGTGGATTGTGCTCTTATTCCTTTGTTGCGAGACATGATATGTAATTGATCCTCTGATGGAATACCTGAAAGTTGAGCGCTCGGTCGCACTAACTGAAGACTACCCTGCCCCTGGTTAAGATTGAGGGTTTTGTATATTTGAAAAGAAACTACTACTCCTTAGGCTCAAAAGGGTTGACGAAGGTTTCACTCCCTTATAACTCCAGTGTTTAGGAATTGAAATAATGCATGTACATCGTCAGCAGGATCTTGTTCCAAAAGCATACAGTTAGTAGTTCATGTGTTTTTTGATTTTTCATCATTCTCCTTTTTTAGTTGCTTAAGACAAATGAGTTGAATATCAATGAACATAATGACAAGATGAAATGATTTGAGATTAACATGTATATTGCATTATTTTTATTTATTCAAACAGAATGAGTTTCTTATAATGAGAAGTACTTGATAACAACGAAAATAGTACAATTGAAGATACTAGAGAAATCTGAACAATGGCAAGATTGGCCTTATTTTGATGCAAATGAAATGTTCTCTGACAAACACAAAGTCTTTAGGCTCCAATGGTGGAAGGTGCCCCCCTTTAGGGGGCATGGAGTTTTATGATGATAGCTTGATCTTATTTATAATTCCCCATGATTCTTCTTCTGTGAGCTCTTATTAGATATCGGTGTGGAGGAATCGCCTTGATTGATATGAATGTGAGGAAGAGTGGTAAGAGTCTTGATAACCATGGATGCACATGCATGAATGCAAAAATGTTAATGAAGATGCAAATGTATCATAAATCAGGATCAAGGATCAAGGCCTCTTGGATAACAACTTCTCATGGTCAATAAGATATGGTCGAATCCTCCAGATTCAGAGGTTCGACGTTGCTTTCTGGATAAATAGCTTGTGCATAAGTCAAAGATGGTCGAATCCTCCAGATTCAGAGGTTCGACGTTGATTCTGATAGATAACTGATGTAGAACTTCTGTATAAGTCAAATGTCCCAGGATCAAAGGTTTGACGCCTTTTATTGAATAGCAGAAATCCGGGTATGATGAAGGTCAAGTTTCCTGTCCCATCCCAATCTCACGGGTATGTAGTCTAGACACGGACAAGTGGTTCCTAATGGTCACTAGGGTCTACAGTTCCCATGGGGTACAAAGTGTTTGAGGCAACAAGCGTGCCAGACACAGTGTTCCATGAAAGAACCTCGCCCAGTTGTGGTACCTCATGTCAAGCTCGATCATAGCAAGCGCTACGGGAGTCAACATGAGCATCCACGCTAATCCTATGTGTCACTGGCCTGGGTAGTGGGCCTTTTACCTCACAAAACCCCCCCACCTGCAAAACAAAGCAGAAAAATATGTGGCCCCCACGGGGGCCCATAATATAGTCCAGAATGCGAGAAAATAAACATGATATGCAAGCATAAACTAAACAATGCAAAAGATAAACAATATATAAGCACACCCAATAAACAAACAAGCAAACAAAGGCTAGGATCGACTCGCTAAGTACGGACCCGCAATAGGTCTAACGTCCCCAGCAGAGTCGCCAGCTGTCGCACGCTCGCGAAAATCAGACAGAGTCGCCACCAATATATTTATCCCAAAGAGGGAAAGGAATATCAGAAAACCTGGAATAAAGAAAGGATAAGAGAAGGTCTTTCGACCAGAGATAGGGTACGGGAGTCGGTTACGCGAGGGGAAGGTACTAGCACCCCTCACGCCCATCGTACTCGATGGTATCCACCTATGTTTGTTCTATTCTAAGGGAGTATAAATCTAAAGCTTAATTACTAAGGGAATGCATGCAAATGAAAGAAACACGGGGAAAATAAGGGTTATAAATAGTTGTGCTCGCTTAGGCCCCGCGACCTAATGCCTACGTATCCTTTTCAGGAATCAGAGCGTCGTAGTTCGGCTCTTTAGTTTTTGTTTGTTTTTGTGTTTTTTAGTGGACGAAGTTACATTTGCACTCCGCTGCTCGACCTCTGGAGTCTTAAGCTGGGAATGGAGCGGAAGTAACGTGTCCGATTAGGAGAAAGAATGCCCTGATTTAACGAACCAGATGATTTGCAAGCTTGCACTCTTCAATCAATGTCCTGATTCGAAGCAGAGAGACACCCCAATCTAGGAGGACTTCAATGAACATAGAGCCACATGATTATACCTCAGTCTTCCTTGTTCTCCGATCAAACTTCTTTGCAATAAAGCTCTTTCTTTGCTAGCCTTTTGAATAGTACCAATGATACGACTGCATGAATGTGAGTTATGACCTAAGTGATGTATGTACATGAACCATAAGCCATATGAGTAGGGTAGGACAAATTTGGGGTATGACATGTTCTACCTTCCAACGAATCTACCCTTCTATATAAAGGAAGTCATTGGAAGAATTTGAAATCAACGAATTAGTTCTACAAAACTACACCAAAGCGTTGTGCAAACTCTGTTGAGAAAATCTTTGTATAGTTTTGTATTTTTAGCAACAAGCTTTTGTTCATATCTTGCTTTCAACACTTTTGTGTTATTATACTTGAACAATGTGTAATCTGGTTATTGGAAGCATCTTTACATACACATTTGTAATCAACGTTAGTTGATATATGCCTTAGGGGACTAAGTGATAGTCAGAATTATAAAAAAGACTTTGGTTGCGGTCATAGTGATTTCACGATAAGGATCAACTGAACTTATTGGGGTGTCAGTGAGGTTGATCATTAGCTTATTGTGGTTGTCTGTAATCGTTGGATTATAGTGGATTAAGTCCTTGTTGATAAGGAGAAATCACCTTGGCAGGTGGATTGGAGTAACTACGTTAACAGTGAACCAGGATAAAAATAACGGTGTCATTTATTTTTATTCACTTTTTAACCTTATGTTTTGAGTTGTAAAATGATTATATTTGGTGCAACCCAATTCAAACCCGTCTTTCTTATATTTCTCGCACCTTTAGTATTATATCTCTCTCAAGGTCTTCATTCAGAATAACTACCACTAAGATTGTAGAAACTTTGTTCATGTGGAGCGTGTAGAGACGTTTTCTTCGTTCAAGGCTTGTGATTGTTCTTCTAATTCTGCATTGAAGTGTTAATCTTCATAAGAGGTAATTGTTCTATCATTGGCCATGCTCATTTCGTAAAGATCAACTTAAGGGAGGGGGAAATTCTATTGTGTTTTATATTGTATTTTCTCTTCACTGACCGTGGTAAAATGTTATGCCCCCCACACTCATCCCTCTTATTAAATGTAACAACCGTGGGGAAAAATCCACGCGCCAAAATGCCAAAATGATTTTTCTAGGAATCAAATTTATGACCCAACCATTTATCATCTCGGTTGGCATACCCATAAGTAGGGAAAATTAACGCGATATCCAATTTTTACCACGGAATTAGCTTGAGAGGGAAAGTGGTGCGCTTTCTTTGGCACCCTTCGTAACCACATACAACCAACCTTGGTGAAACCCCTTTCTCCAACCGAGGTGATATATGTTTTTTGTAATAGTAGAGAAAATCTTGACTCCCTTAAGTTGATCGAATAAGTCATCAATTTGAGAAAGGGAATACTTGTTCTTAATATTGACCTCGTTGAATTGGCAGTAGTCTATGAATAGCTTCATCCCACAGTCTTTCTTCTTCCCTAACAGCATCGGTGCATCTAGAAGACACATTGGGTCTATAAAATTATTCTCCAATAACTCTTATAATTGGATCTTTAGTTCCTTCAAGTCTATCGGAGACATCTGCTATGATATAACAAACATTGGTCTAACCCTTGGGACTAATAGTGAAGTCCGCCTCTCTCTTGAGGAAAGGGTGTGATATCTTCTAGGAAAACGTCTTTCAATTCTCAAACCACAAAAAAGAGTTTATACTTATCCTTGCGTCAAAGTCTGTCTCTGGCATTAGAATAAAAACATTTTTTGACAAAGAGACGGTGAATAATTTGGACCGTGTTCACTAAGAGTGGGGAGTTTACTTCATCTTGTACCATAATGACCAGTGGATTTGAAGATGATATTTTTCTCACAACCAACATATAATAAATTTTTGGAATCAACCCATCTCTAGAACCACATTTATATCTTGACAGACAGGCATATTAAATCTATTATGAAAAGTTTGATCTGTTTAAATTATCAAATGATAATTAAAACAAAATATCATATAAATTTTTAGTCCGCATAAATCATCCATCCCACTTTGTAAAATATATCGTATTATTTAAAGTGATTCTAACATACTAATTATATATAGTCTACTTTTAAGATTTTATTAAATTCACCATTATATTTTAATTTTAGTAAAATTACTCAAATAATAATACTAATAATAAATTTTTTTGATGAATAAAATATTGTTGAAGAGTCCGGGAAAATCGGAAGCACCAACAGACATCTAATGTTCTAGAACCACAAGAGAGAAAGATGTCACATTTTCACTCAAAACCTTAAAGTATTAGAAAAATAAATCATTTCTCTTATAAATCCAACATTTCACTGTTCATAAGCGATGTAGGACTTACTCACATATACACTCAACATTCTCTCACACAAGTGTGAGTTCCACATTTTATAACAGGATCCAACACGAGTCCTCCCACCAAATCAGAACACATACGGTACAGACACGCAATGCTATAGGACCATGAGAGAGAGAGAGAGAGAGAGAGAGAGAGAGAGGTGTCACATCGCCATCCAAAATTTTAAGGCATTAGATAAATGAATCATCTCTCTTATAAATCCAATATTTTACTCATTCATAGGTGTCGCACGCTCGCGAAAATGAACAGAGTCGCCACCAATATATTTATCCCATAAGGGAAAGGAATATCAGAAAACCTAACAAAGGAAGGAACAGGGTCTTGCGACCAGAGAATCAAGGTACGGGAGTCGGTTACGCAAGGGGAAGGTATTAGCACCCCTCACGCCCATCGTACTCGATGGTATCCACCTATGTTTGTTTCTATCTAAAGGGTGTACACTATGTCTATGTCTAAATGCGAAATGAAGGCAAAATGTAGGGAAAATAAAGAATTGTACTCGCACGGGCCCTACCCCGCTGCCTACGTATCCTTTTCAGGAATCAGAGTTACCGTAGCTCGGCTCACGATTTTCTATTTGTTTTTGTGTTTTTTAGTTGGGCGGAGTCAACGCTCGCGTTCTTGCACAAGGGGACAGCCTAGGATGCAATGGAACGGAGATACGATGCCCTTAAGAAGAAGAAAGAGATTGGTTTGTGTCTTTTAGGGTAGATGAGTGATGAACAGTACCCAATACCGGGCCACTCACCACTTACTCTACTTTGCTTTAGTCTGAACCATTGTTAGATGTTTTAAGTGTTTTTGGTTGCGTATTTTTTAAGGGAATTTACTTCACGATTCGAATCACATAAAATGTATAATGATCGAGAAGCAGATTAGGGAATGAATCCCACTCACTTCCATCCCATTATGTAATGTTTGAGAAACAGATTAGAGAATGAATCTCACTCATTTCTCTCCCATTAATTAATGTTTGAGAAACAGATTAGGGAATGAATCCCACTCGTTTCTCTCCCATTAAGTAGTGACCGAGAAACAGATTAGGGAATGAATCCCACTCGTTTCTATGCCACTAAGTGATCGAGAAATAGATTAGGGAATGAATCCCACTCATTTCTCTATCACTTTCTTAATGTGATTCGCATCTTCCGTTTATTAGGTATTTTAAAGAGTTGAAAAGAAAAAGAATGCAAAAGAAACTAATTCTAAATTCTAGTCTAAGTTGTCTATACAAGTCTAAATCCTAATGTTAACATGGGGTAGATTCTAAAAGAAGCATACAAGTAGTACTAACAATATAGGCCAAAAATATGGCTAAAGATACAAGTGACAAAATCACACAAGCATTATACAAAATAACATGGAACTAGCACAAAAACGATTCAAGCATCAATGCGAACTTAGACTAAAAACTACTATTTTTTATGGCATTTTTATGAAGAACTTAAATGTCAAAATTGACCTAAAAAATCTACTATTTTTTTTATGAGTTTTTTAATGGGAGAAACTATGACTAAAATTATTTCTAAAAATCACCTAAATCTACCTAGAAAAAACATGATTTTATTGTCTCTTTTATTATCTAAAAAAAAGGTAGTAAAACTAACTAAAAAAACCTAAAGTCTAGCATGAAAACAATATGGATCCAGGGGGTGTGAAATTGATTTTATGGTGTGGAGAGCAGTTCAGGCGTAGGGCCCAGAATTGAGCCCATGGGCGCTTTTTGTTGCAGATTTGTTTAGTTTTTTTTTTTTTTTTACAAAAAATGGTGGTGGGCTAAGGAAGGGGGTGGAGATAGCAAATGGCCCAAGGCTGAGTTTTTGTTCAGATTATTGGTAAGAATGGAGACGTCATGGGCCAAAGGGGGTGAGATGGCAATTCGGCCCAATGCATATTGTTGATCCAGATTTCATTGACAATTAACTCTAATTACTCTCCCCTAATATCAGTTAACTCATTTTGTTAGAAACTAAACCTTGTTATATTTCAATTAAACTCCAAATAACTATCAATTATGCCTCAGACTTTATAGTATTCAATCAATTAATAACAGATTAATTATTATCAAATGAAAATAAAATAAAAGGGGCTAGGGTTACCGAATGTGACGATTGGACTTTGGGCTCAGTCCTTCTTCTCCTCCTCACGAGCAACGGCGAGCGACCGGAGATCTCCTTCTCAAACGACGATGACGGTGCAGCGGCCACTCCCCGATTAGCTTCGACTTTCCGATGAAAGACTCTTTCGGCTCTCAATCTCTATTCGCTCTCACGCCACATCCAGCGAACTCGCGCCGCAACGATGGTGTTCGTCATCTCCGAGTCACTCTCAATCGAATGTGTCTTCTGATTCAATCTAACGGAGCTTGTCTGGTGCACCTTCAGTCGTCATGAGATCCTTCATGTAATCTTATTCGATCTTCCTCTTTTCGCAATTTTCTCTCCTTCTTTCCTTTGGATCTTCCTTGAATCGTTATTGAAGATTGATCGTTGGTGATGCAGAGCAGTGGAGGATTGATGAAGGAAGAAAGATGAAGATCCGTAGAAGTTTGACTTTGAAGTTAGGTCTGGTTTTTTGTTCTCCTCTCAATTTTTGTTAAATTTCTCTGTTAGTTTTCTCCTCTTCTCATTTCTGTTTCTTTTCTGTTGACGATGATGATGAGATTGAAGATGTGAAGATGAAGAATGTATGAAGAGGTTTCTTTTTCTGCAGGTTTAGAGTTGATTCAAAGAAGATTGAGGTTGAAGAGCTTGTTGAAGATGGATAATGGTGGATGGGAGAGAGTGAATCGAGGGAGTACAAAGGTGGGAATGGTGGAGTCAGGGCGATGAAGTGAATATGATGGTGAAGAGTTGAAGAAGAAGATGATGATGGAATGGAATCGTGGGAGTTCAGAAGTGGGGAATGGATTGAGAATGGTGAAGTGAAGGGAGTGATTGAAGAATTATCGAGATGAAGGTGATGATGGTGAGAGAATGAGCGTGTGTCCAGAGTGAAGGAAGAGAGATTCTGTTATATAGTATCCGGGAGAATCAAGATTGATTGAGAGGTTAGTTATCCTGCATTTTTCTGTTACAATCTGTTGAAGTGGTTAGTTCTGTTTAGAGTTTGTTATTTTTCTGTTATGGCTGTTAGAAGTTGCAAGTTAAAGTGAAATGCTGTTCTGAGGTGGTTATAGTTTGTAACTGAATCTGTTTTGGTTGTTAGAATGGGACTGATTGATAGTTAATTTAGAAGTTTGGTTAGAAGTTATAGGTATTTTATTCTCTGGTTAATGTGTATATGTATACTGCAGGATATGGTTGCCATGATGGCGGATTGTTTTGATATTTGCAGGGCTGTTTTTGCTGTTGCACAAACTGAGCAACGAAAACTAGACTCTGGGCAGCTTTGGCAAGGAATGACATTGTTTGCTGCTGGTTGTGCAGGCTGGTGGCGGAGGGTATTGAACATGAAGCCCATGGTTCGATGTACTGAAATGTGGAGCAAAGATGGAACAGGAATTTGTAAAAAACAGGCTTTATTGTAACTCGTAACATTTTTGTGTGGAATGTATTATGATGTATATGATATCTTGGACGTGTAATGGAGCATGGTTGGTTTAAGGATGATGTTTAGAGGTTAGGAACAAAAGGCTAGACTATTTTGTAATATATTTTTGCATTGGATATTGAATGGTGTTTGTAATCCTCTGAATGTTTGAATGAAAGAAAAGATTTTTGTAACGGATTGGACTTTTGTAATGAATGAGAACCTTTGGACCCTTGAATTTATCTCTTGATTTTATGGGTATCCCAACAATGTTTCTTCCAATTTACCTCCAGATCTCAATGACAATAAGAATGAATGAAACTTGGATAATACTTGAACGAGCTTGAATCGAATGTTGAACTTTTTTCAAGTAATAAAGCTTTTGCAAATATTCCAAATTCCTTCCACTTTATCTTCCAACCTTGTATGCTTGAGAACTTTGATTCATTTAACAAATGAAAACACAAATTCTACTTTAAAGTGCTAATGAATCCGAATTCGACTTCACTTCTCAAAGGAACATTGGCTTCAATTCAATCTTCTAATCCATATCAAACTTGCATGACACGCACCAAGTAACCGAAAGAATAGAACTTAAATTCCATCTCCATTTAATGGGCCTCAATGAGCACATACCCAAAACTTCTAATTCCTTTATTTGAGAGACAACTTCACGACTTTATTTATTCGAGAAAGAATCAAAGTATTAATTTCAAGCAAATTTATCTGAATCCTTGATGAACCACCTAAATATCTGATCTCTTGAGAAGCCCTGAGTTCAATGGAGTTCATGATGACCAAATGCCTCGTACCGAGATCCAAGTGGAACTCAGCTTGCTTTATAACCTTTGATCACATGCTTTTAGATATTAATGATGCATGAGTTATGTTAATGCCCTAATGGATATATGCAAATGAGATGCAAAAGTCTAAGCCAGTTGGAAATTAAAGGGTAGGACAAATTTGGGGTATGACAGCTGCCCCTATTTAATCGTCTTAAACCTGAAGGTGAGATTGGCGTTAGCCTTTCGAACATTCAAGGTAGAAGAAGATTAAATATCAAGACCTGAAATTTGTCCTGAAGAAAAGATGGTGTAAGTGTTATCCTTATTTTTATTTTGATATCTGCTGGGGAAAGAGAATTCTCTTTTTGTTTTTCTGGTGGAAGAATTTACAGTGGGTAATTGGAAGAAGGGTGATAGCTTGTAACGTGGTAACGGTGCCAATACAGGTTCTCAATGGAAATGGTTGTGTGGGAAATGACTGAAAGGAATAGACCTCGTGGCGGTCTACGACTCAACGTCGAGAAGATCTCGTGGCGATCAACTCGTCAACAGAAGAAAAGGGAATAAGATCTCGTGGCGATCTATGACCCAACATCGAGAAGATCTCGTGGCGATCAACTCGTCAACAGAAGAAAAGGGAATAAGATCTCGTGGCGACCTATGACTCAACATCGAAAGAAGATCTCGTGCGATCTTCCACACTTTAGGAGGAATAAGATCTCGTGGCGATCTATGACTCAACATCGAAAGATCTCGTGGCGATCAACTCGTCAACAGAAGAAAAGGGAATAAGGTCTCGTGGCGACCTATGACTCAACATCGAAAGAAGATCTCGTGCGATCTTCCACACTTCAGGAGGAATAAGATCTCGTGGCGATCTATGACTCAACATCGAAAGAAGATCTCGTGCGATCTCCCACACTTTAGGAGGAATAAGATCTCGTGGCGATCTATGACTCAACATTGAAAGAAGATCTCGTGCGATTTACGACTCAACGTCAGGACTGAAAGGAATAAGATCTCGTGGCGATCTATGACTCAACATCGAAAGAAGATCTCGTGGCGATCAACTACACTTTAGGAGGAATAAGATCTCGTGGCGATCTATGACTCAACATCGACCCGACATCAGGGGGCAAAAGAGGAATTGGGTTTGACATGGTTTGCCAGGTTGAAGATTGGTTTCTTAAAAGGGGTTGCCAGGTTAGAGTTGGGCTTTGAAAGGGTTTGCCAGGTCGGAAACTGGGCTTAAAATGTTTTCCCATACGGGGGAAGGGACCACGGAGACTAGTGACGACTAGACTCGATCAAAAAGACATAATCACGAAGATGTTGATGCTTGCGAGGCATAAGAATTACATTAATCCCTCAGGCCAAAGGCGGGGTGTAACTCCTCAAGATTGGCAATCGTTCGAATTGCCACACACCAAGTATGGTTACTCAAACGATTGAAAAATGAGATGGGTTGAATGCCCACCCTCATTCGCACTCTAATATGCGCGTAGCACACGGGAAATAACCACGACAAGACTAGTGACGACTAGACTTGACAAGAAGACGAAGATTTTGATGCTTGCGAAGCATAAGAATTACAATAATCCCTCAGGCCAAAGGCGGGGTGTAACTCTTCAAGAGCGGCAATCGTTCGAATTGCCACACACCAAGTATGGTTATCCAAACGCTTGAAAAATGAGATGGGTTGAATGCCCACCCTCATTCACGCTCTAATATGCACGCAGCATGCGGGAAATAACCTCGGAGACAACGATTCAGACGAAGAAAGACATTGCATCCGATCCATGTTGGAGAGAGAAAATGAGACTTCTTTTTTGGGGATTAAGGATACCAGGTATCGGCACCGTGGCATATGGAGATTTGTAATGTAGTAGCAGATATCAATTGGAGTTTATAAGGACAATATTTTATGTGGGGAAGTATCGTCATCTTGATTGAGGGCTGATTTGTATTATCTGGCTTATGCTTTGTATGCATGTTTGAATTTTTCCATGGCGTAATGATCTATTTTGATGGATATGCTACGCTTTTGAGGATGCAATGTTATATGCAATGAATACTATATGCAGAGTGCCAAATAAAGGCATTAGTGAGGTAAACACCAGGGAGAATCCCCTTAGTGTTAAGGACCATGTGGCGGTGCCAATAGATATTGGACTTTGATTTGTAAGATGCACCTTCTTTGACTTGAAGAATAATTTCTGCCTTCTCACCGTGTGCCACTGCTTGGAGGATTTTCAACTTGAGGAGATTCCCTCGATTCACCACGTTGGGGATGAGAAATTCAAGTAAGGAGCCTTGAGTAGCGAAGTAGAACCTCTCCTGGGAGAAATAAACTCCTATGCTTGAGGAATGGAACAAACTCTCGGGAGAAATAAACTCCATGCTTGGGGAGAGGCCAAGGTTCCAGGAGAAATAAACTCCTATGATTGGGGGATTGATAATAAAACTCAGAAGATCGTGCCCCAAGTTTCATGACCCATGAAGGAAATTGCCCCAGTGGATCCTTGGAGAGATTTGTCAAATCTCGACGTAACTGCCCCAGATTGGTTGAATTTGAGAGAGATTCCTCGACTTGATTGCCCCAGATTAGGTACATCTGACTAGAATCCTCAATCTTTCTTTGTTTTGAAGTCATACAAACATGGAAACAACTTTACCACGCTCAACGGAGTCTTCAAACTCTTCCCTTCGAGGTAATCAGGGAAAGCATTAATTGTTCATGCCCAATGGAGCTTTTAGAGAATCTGCCCCTTGATGGTCAACATTTGAGATGATTAGCCTTTACTCCTCGGAGTTCTCAAGTCTCTTGTACTTTGACACGATCGAGTTACTTACTGATTCTCATCATGGTAATTTCCTTGATGTTAAGCACACATTTTGTATGCAAAAGAATGTTAATTATAAGAATGATGATTCTAATGCAAAGCCTAGGTTAGCCTTGAAGTTTAAAGAAACCTTTTTTTTTTATTGAAATGAGGTTGCGACCTCTCGTGAATGGGTCACTAGTTGACACAACCTCGAATTTTCGCACATGAAAGATAAAGCAGGCATACGATACCAACATGGATATGAGTCTCGCTTCATTAGGAGTCAGTTAAACGATATCTCATCGGAGTGTGCTTTCAAAATAAACCCTACTTCAATTAGGACTTTTAAGGGTTGTAACTTGGTCGGGTTCACGGTTTTCAGAAAACAAAGGATTTTAGGCTCAAAATTATTTGTACCTACCCTCTTCGCGATGTTCTCCATTCCTATGTTCAGTTAACTCAACACGAGTGTTCATCCCTCACAAGGAATTTTGAGATGGTTGAAAAATCCATGAGGTTTTTCGGACATGGCAGTCACTTCATCTTGCATTTTTGGTGTCTGATCACACAGCTTTGTTCTTTTGATGAGGATCTTTATTTTGTAATCCTTGTTTTTCGCTTTTGCTTTGCTTTTTCCTCTTTTATTTCCCTAACTTTTGCCTGGACAAATTCTTTTGAATTTTATTTTGGAGTCCAGCGGGATGCCCTAACCTTTTTGCCTAAGTCACTTGTTTTCGTGTTGTTGACTTAGCGGGCTCTTTTTTTTTATTCACCTTCTTTTTTTTTTTTTTTGAACAAGTCATGTGATCTTGAGTCTTTGATTTGCGGGAGGTGATTGTGACTGCCTCGTTCTTTGATTGATGAGGGATAACCATCGTTGTGTCGTCGTCTCTTGACCCCTTGATAGGATAAGGATAACCATTGAGGTTTTGACATTCCTCAACCTTTTGAAGGATATCCATTGTTGTACCCTTAGATTCATACCCTTTTGGTGAGTTCTGAACACTCGATCAAGTTAAATGAACACTACCCTGCCCCAAGGTTAAAATAAGGGTTTTTATGATTAGAAAAGAAACTCCTTCTCCAAGGCTCAAAGGGGTTAATGAGGGTCTATCTCCCTTATATCTCCGGTGTTTGGGGATTTGAAACAATGCCTGTACATCCTCAGTAGGGTTTTTATTCAAAAACACATGATTAGAGATTTTTCATTTTTATCTTTCATCATTCTCCCTCAGCTTTTTGCATAAGCAAGCAATTAGTGAAGTTGGTATCGTAATGCCAAAACATTTTATGAGTGATAACGAATGGATTTCTTCAAGACAAACATATACAAGGTATTATGATTTTCATTCAGGAATTAACAAGTTTTTACATGCTATTGATGCTTAAACACACAAATGAAAAATTACAATGAGAATGCAGTAAGAAACTAAATGGGTGTCGTTGTTGAGGAGACTTGACTCCGTCTGGACTTGTTGAGCTTGAATACTTTCTGCAGTTCCTTCCAAACACTTCAGATTACTTCAAAAGAGAACTCCAACAAAGTCACCCATGAGTTGTAAACTTTTGCCTTGCTTTAGGGATTCGAGCAATGCGAGTGATGCAATGCTCAAGATAAGAGTACGTCTTGCTTATCCCTCGTGCGGGAGCCCCAAGCATAGTTGCTAGAGTAGTAATTGCCATCATAAACGGGAAGAATCTGGTATGGTCATCAAACTCAAGAGAGCTACTTGTGGTGAAGAAGACCCAAAACACGAGTCTTAACCAATTGAAATTCTGACAAACGAGGAAGCAACTTGAGGATGAGAAGCATTATGAAGAACACTCTTGATTACCACACGGAAGAAGATTCTGACGGATTCACATAGGAATTTGTAATGCTTTTAGGGATTCGAGCAATGCAAATGGCGCAATGCTCAAGATAAGAGTACGTCTTGCTTATCCCTCGTGCGGGAGCCCCAAGCATATTCATTGAAGAAGTATTTGTCATCAAACATGGAGGAACCTTGCGTAGTCACCAAACTTAGAGAAGCTATTTGTTGCAAAGAGAACTCAAACACCAACTGAAACACCCACCTCCACGGATACAGCTGAGCATAAGAACCTTGAGAATGAGAGATGCTTCTACAAAACATTCTTGATTTCTTTTTTTTTTTGGAAAAGATTATGACGAAGTTGCTCGAGAATTTGTGGTGCTTTTATTATTATCATACCAACCACCTCAGACAAGAAAGTAGTCTTCAACAAAATAGGGAATACTTGAAATGAGAATGCATAAATGAAATGATGATTGCCATAGTTGAGGAAACTTGACTCCCTCTGGGCTTATTGCTTTTTGTGACACTTTATGGAATACGGACATTCACTCGTGCGTGAACTCTTCGCCTTATGTGCAGGCCATTTGGAGTGAATGATATTGCTTTGGAGTCAATGAGATCCTGGACTTTGTGTTTCAAAACATTACAATCCTCAGTTGAATGTCCAGATGTCCCAGAATGGTACTCACACTTTGCATTTAAGTCATATCCTTGAGGAATCGGTGTTGGAGGGGGCTTAAACTCTCTTAGTTGGACCAAAGAATCCTTGAGTAAATGAGAAAGCAATTGACTATAGGTCATAGGAATTGGGTCAATTCTTCTTGGTGGTCTCCTTGGCATTTGTGGACCTTGTTGTTGGTGACGATACACAATCTGTTCAGGTGTCTTCCCTTTTTGATTTGGTTGTGAAACAATCGGAGATTGATAAAGTGGAAGATCTGGAATCCGGGATGGTGCATTGTGCTTCTGATTTGAAGTAGATCCGGCATAGGAGTATGGATCAACATTTCCTTCCACCACATACGGAACCTTATTGCCTTGAACAATCATACCTTCGGGGGTGAACAAAATCACTTTTGAGTCAATGAGATCTTGAACTTGATGTTTCATCGCCCTACAATTCTCAACATCATGGCCAGGTGCCCCAGAATGGAACTCGCATCGAGCATTGACATCAAAGTTGGGAGGAAGCTTTTCAGGCGTAGCCAAATCTCGTAGCTCAATCAACTGAAGTTCCAGCAAGCGAGGAAGTAACTGAGCATAAGGCAACGGGATAGGATTGAGAACTCTCTGAGGTATCTTAGGCCTTTTCCCACGCATTTGGCCCCCTTGATTCATTCTAGGGACATGAACAGATTGATGTGGAGGTAATGGCACTTGAAATTGAGGGAGAGCTCCCTGAGGCATCCCATGAGTGAAAAGAGATCCTATTGGAGAGAAGGAATCAACAACTTCTGTTGCAGCAACAGGAACAACATCACCTTCCTTCCTTAATACCGTCTTCAGAACTTCCATGACCAAGCTCAATTGAGTCTTCAACTGACTATTTTCCTCCATTAGTGCATCCTGATTACAGACCAAGTCTCGCATCTCCAACATAAGATGACCCATTTGTTCCTTCATCTCATCCATTTCCTCACGGAGTTGTTCCATAGTTGATCTTGGAGTTGTGACGGTGAGAAGTCAAATCTGTTGTTGATCTTGAAATCTGGATAGAAATGGTCCCATAAGTCTTTGAAAGAACCATGAAATGCATGATAGTATGAATGCATGTTTCATTTATGAGAGATCCTAAAGTCTTTTCTCACACTTTAATTCTTCTTTTTTGGAATTAAAGCTTCTTTTTTTGTATAGAATATCTTTTCTTTTCTTTTTGCTTTTCTATTTCCTTTTCTTTTACATATCTTTTCTTTTCTTTTCTTTTCTTTTTTTTTTGGAAATAGACTTTAGGATCTTTCATAAATGGAGTGGATAAAGCAATGATGTTATGTAATGCAAAAGCATGGGATCCACGGTCCATATAATCTTAGTAACCACTGTACAATCCTCTGAATAACTGATACAGGTCAAATATCACAGGATCAAAGGTCCGACACCTTTTTGAATACCAGGAAAACCAATAGTCACCAACAGAACAGAATAGTCACCAACGGTACCTGTCATGTATATCCCACCCCACTCACAGGTGAATCTAAGTCAAGGTAGGTCAATGGCTTCCAGCGTTATCAGTTCTCCTGAAACACCATCATTGTCGCAAATACATGCCAACAACGGTATCTCATTTGAACCTCGACTGGTCGTGGGTCTCATGATCGCAATCAACAGAACCTGACATTCTGTTGGCGTCATGACTATCCACTCTATCCTAGGTATCCTATGTGTCGCTCTGGCCTGGGTATTGGGCCTTTTACCTCATAAAACATCCCACCCAACCTGCAAAACAGAACAGAAGACCCCAAGGAACACAGAATATAATCCATATGCATGATGTGCAAACAGAAATAAACATGCTATGCAAGCAGAAAAGTAAACATGCAAACATATATACAAGGTATAGACATAAAAACAAATAAACACCCAGTAAATAAACAAACAAACGCAGGCTAGGATCGACTCACTAAGGATGGACCCGCAACAGGTCTAGCAACATCCCCAGCAGAGTCGCCAGCTGTCGCACGCTCGCGAAAATGAACAGAGTCGCCACCAATATATTTATCCCATAAGGGAAAGGAATATCAGAAAACCTAACAAAGGAAGGAACATGGTCTTGTGACCAGAGAATCAAGGTACGGGAGTCGGTTACGCAAGGGGAAGGTATTAGCACCCCTCACGCCCATCGTACTCGATGGTATCCACCTATGTTTGTTTCTATCTAAAGGGTGTACACTATGTCTATGTCTAAATGCGAAATGAAGGCAAAATGTAGGGAAAATAAAGAATTGTACTCGCACGGGCCCTACCCCGCTGCCTACGTATCCTTTTCAGGAATCAGAGTTACCGTAGCTCGGCTCACGATTTTCTATTTGTTTTTGTGTTTTTTAGTTGGGCGGAGTCAACGCTCGCGTTCTTGCACAAGGGGACAGCCTAGGATGCAATGGAACGGAGATACGATGCCCTTAAGAAGAAGAAAGAGATTGGTTTGTGTCTTTTAGGGTAGATGAGTGATGAACAGTACCCAATACCGGGCCACTCACCACTTACTCTACTTTGCTTTAGTCTGAACCATTGTTAGATGTTTTAAGTGTTTTTGGTTGCGTATTTTTTAAGGGAATTTACTTCACGATTCGAATCACATAAAATGTATAATGATCGAGAAGCAGATTAGGGAATGAATCCCACTCACTTCCATCCCATTATGTAATGTTTGAGAAACAGATTAGAGAATGAATCTCACTCATTTCTCTCCCATTAATTAATGTTTGAGAAACAGATTAGGGAATGAATCCCACTCGTTTCTCTCCCATTAAGTAGTGACCGAGAAACAGATTAGGGAATGAATCCCACTCGTTTCTATGCCACTAAGTGATCGAGAAATAGATTAGGGAATGAATCCCACTCATTTCTCTATCACTTTCTTAATGTGATTCGCATCTTCCGTTTATTAGGTATTTTAAAGAGTTGAAAAGAAAAAGAATGCAAAAGAAACTAATTCTAAATTCTAGTCTAAGTTGTCTATACAAGTCTAAATCCTAATGTTAACATGGGGTAGATTCTAAAAGAAGCATACAAGTAGTACTAACAATATAGGCCAAAAATATGGCTAAAGATACAAGTGACAAAATCACACAAGCATTATACAAAATAACATGGAACTAGCACAAAAACGATTCAAGCATCAATGCGAACTTAGACTAAAAACTACTATTTTTTATGGCATTTTTATGAAGAACTTAAATGTCAAAATTGACCTAAAAAATCTACTATTTTTTTTATGAGTTTTTTAATGGGAGAAACTATGACTAAAATTATTTCTAAAAATCACCTAAATCTACCTAGAAAAAACATGATTTTATTGTCTCTTTTATTATCTAAAAAAAAGGTAGTAAAACTAACTAAAAAAACCTAAAGTCTAGCATGAAAACAATATGGATCCAGGGGGTGTGAAATTGATTTTATGGTGTGGAGAGCAGTTCAGGCGTAGGGCCCAGAATTGAGCCCATGGGCGCTTTTTGTTGCAGATTTGTTTAGTTTTTTTTTTTTTACAAAAAATGGTGGTGGGCTAAGGAAGGGGGTGGAGATAGCAAATGGCCCAAGGCTGAGTTTTTGTTCAGATTATTGGTAAGAATGGAGACGTCATGGGCCAAAGGGGGTGAGATGGCAATTCGGCCCAATGCATATTGTTGATCCAGATTTCATTGACAATTAACTCTAATTACTCTCCCCTAATATCAGTTAACTCATTTTGTTAGAAACTAAACCTTGTTATATTTCAATTAAACTCCAAATAACTATCAATTATGCCTCAGACTTTATAGTATTCAATCAATTAATAACAGATTAATTATTATCAAATGAAAATAAAATAAAAGGGGCTAGGGTTACCGAATGTGACGATTGGACTTTGGGCTCAGTCCTTCTTCTCCTCCTCACGAGCAACGGCGAGCGACCGGAGATCTCCTTCTCAAACGACGATGACGGTGCAGCGGCCACTCCCCGATTAGCTTCGACTTTCCGATGAAAGACTCTTTCGGCTCTCAATCTCTATTCGCTCTCACGCCACATCCAGCGAACTCGCGCCGCAACGATGGTGTTCGTCATCTCCGAGTCACTCTCAATCGAATGTGTCTTCTGATTCAATCTAACGGAGCTTGTCTGGTGCACCTTCAGTCGTCATGAGATCCTTCATGTAATCTTATTCGATCTTCCTCTTTTCGCAATTTTCTCTCCTTCTTTCCTTTGGATCTTCCTTGAATCGTTATTGAAGATTGATCGTTGGTGATGCAGAGCAGTGGAGGATTGATGAAGGAAGAAAGATGAAGATCCGTAGAAGTTTGACTTTGAAGTTAGGTCTGGTTTTTTGTTCTCCTCTCAATTTTTGTTAAATTTCTCTGTTAGTTTTCTCCTCTTCTCATTTCTGTTTCTTTTCTGTTGACGATGATGATGAGATTGAAGATGTGAAGATGAAGAATGTATGAAGAGGTTTCTTTTTCTGCAGGTTTAGAGTTGATTCAAAGAAGATTGAGGTTGAAGAGCTTGTTGAAGATGGATAATGGTGGATGGGAGAGAGTGAATCGAGGGAGTACAAAGGTGGGAATGGTGGAGTCAGGGCGATGAAGTGAAGATGATGGTGAAGAGTTGAAGAAGAAGATGATGATGGAATGGAATCGTGGGAGTTCAGAAGTGGGGAATGGATTGAGAATGGTGAAGTGAAGGGAGTGATTGAAGAATTATCGAGATGAAGGTGATGATGGTGAGAGAATGAGCGTGTGTCCAGAGTGAAGGAAGAGAGATTCTGTTATATAGTATCCGGGAGAATCAAGATTGATTGAGAGGTTAGTTATCCTGCATTTTTCTGTTACAATCTGTTGAAGTGGTTAGTTCTGTTTAGAGTTTGTTATTTTTCTGTTATGGCTGTTAGAAGTTGCAAGTTAAAGTGAAATGCTGTTCTGAGGTGGTTATAGTTTGTAACTGAATCTGTTTTGGTTGTTAGAATGGGACTGATTGATAGTTAATTTAGAAGTTTGGTTAGAAGTTATAGGTATTTTATTCTCTGGTTAATGTGTATATGTATACTGCAGGATATGGTTGCCATGATGGCGGATTGTTTTGATATTTGCAGGGCTGTTTTTGCTGTTGCACAAACTGAGCAACGAAAACTAGACTCTGGGCAGCTTTGGCAAGGAATGACATTGTTTGCTGCTGGTTGTGCAGGCTGGTGGCGGAGGGTATTGAACATGAAGCCCATGGTTCGATGTACTGAAATGTGGAGCAAAGATGGAACAGGAATTTGTAAAAAACAGGCTTTATTGTAACTCGTAACATTTTTGTGTGGAATGTATTATGATGTATATGATATCTTGGACGTGTAATGGAGCATGGTTGGTTTAAGGATGATGTTTAGAGGTTAGGAACAAAAGGCTAGACTATTTTGTAATATATTTTTGCATTGGATATTGAATGGTGTTTGTAATCCTCTGAATGTTTGAATGAAAGAAAAGATTTTTGTAACGGATTGGACTTTTGTAATGAATGAGAACCTTTGGACCCTTGAATTTATCTCTTGATTTTATGGGTATCCCAACAATGTTTCTTCCAATTTACCTCCAGATCTCAATGACAATAAGAATGAATGAAACTTGGATAATACTTGAACGAGCTTGAATCGAATGTTGAACTTTTTTCAAGTAATAAAGCTTTTGCAAATATTCCAAATTCCTTCCACTTTATCTTCCAACCTTGTATGCTTGAGAACTTTGATTCATTTAACAAATGAAAACACAAATTCTACTTTAAAGTGCTAATGAATCCGAATTCGACTTCACTTCTCAAAGGAACATTGGCTTCAATTCAATCTTCTAATCCATATCAAACTTGCATGACACGCACCAAGTAACCGAAAGAATAGAACTTAAATTCCATCTCCATTTAATGGGCCTCAATGAGCACATACCCAAAACTTCTAATTCCTTTATTTGAGAGACAACTTCACGACTTTATTTATTCGAGAAAGAATCAAAGTATTAATTTCAAGCAAATTTATCTGAATCCTTGATGAACCACCTAAATATCTGATCTCTTGAGAAGCCCTGAGTTCAATGGAGTTCATGATGACCAAATGCCTCGTACCGAGATCCAAGTGGAACTCAGCTTGCTTTATAACCTTTGATCACATGCTTTTAGATATTAATGATGCATGAGTTATGTTAATGCCCTAATGGATATATGCAAATGAGATGCAAAAGTCTAAGCCAGTTGGAAATTAAAGGGTAGGACAAATTTGGGGTATGACAATAGGCAATGTGAGACTTAACCACACATACACCCAACATTCTCCCTCACATAGTCCTCACATCTTATAACTAGATTCAACTCCGAATCCAGTATCCGCTCCCCAACCAAAGTCGAACTATATTTTGATACCATTTATTGGAGAATCTAGAGAAGTCGGAAACACCAACAGACACCCAATACTCTAGAAATACAAGAGAAGAAAACAACACATCTCTACCTAAAATCTTATGGCACTAAATTAATGAATTATATTTTATTTAAATTCAACATTCTTCTCATTCGTAAATGATGTGAGACTTAATTACTCACACTTGCATAACAAACAAAGCATGGAAGAGACCTCTTATGAGGATGAACAAACGGAGAAATGACTAGAAATATATTCTTAATTGAGAGTTGGAATTTTAATTCAAAGAAAGATCGAATCCTAAACCCTCATTTGTGAAACTTAATGTCGACGGTGCTCATGATAAAAATGGTATGTCGGGGTGTGGGGGAATTGTGAGAAGTGACAAAGGAGATTGGCTTGGAGGTTTTTCGAAGAGTATTGGTGTTTGCAGTCCTTTCATGGCAGAGATTTGGAGTATTTTTAATGGGCTTAGTGTAGTTGAGGAGCTTGGGTATAGAAGAGTAGAAGTCGAGACTGATTCAACTAAAGCTGTGGAGTCTATTCTGAATGGGGATACAAAGCATATGGCTGTGGGTAGTTTGATTTGCAGAATCAGAAGCTTGATATCAAAATTTGAAATGGTGGACTTGCATCATGCTTTTAGGGAATCTAATCAGTGTGCTCATGTCCTTGCTCGAGAGGGGAAGAAACACAAGGGATTCTATGTCTTTTACAGTGATGTTCCTCCTTGGTTGAAGAATCTGGTTGATATGGATAGAAGCGTTTCTATTCATTCTAGATCTGTCTTTTTGTAGTTTTGTTTTTGGGCTTTGGCCCTCCATATTACCAAAAAAAAAAAAAAAAAGAAGGATTATGAAAACGATTTTTATTTTGATTCAGAACATTTATTTAGAAATTTTTTCATGGTTGAAAACCATCTTTATTAAATTTTGAATTGAATAGATAAAAATTCGCCTTATTTCAATCAACACCAACCATAACATAACAACATTTACTTGTTACAAGTAAACCGAACCGCGGCATATATGACCGACCGACACAAATCTTTACCCAGAGTAGTGGTTTGCCACACGTCCTTACTACTATAATTCTTAATCGTCCACACAGTCGTTTTGCCAACATGTGTAAAAAGGCCTTCACCAACTCACCACGTGTTCTATAATCTAACACCTGTACACAAAACAAAGTGATACCTAAATCTATATAATGGATAGAATGCACCCTGCTCTTCATCATCAACATATCCTAAAGAAAAAGAAAATCACGTTATAAAAATCAGAGTTCATAGTTGAAGAAGGTAAATTCTAAAAATGGAGAAGACCAAAGAAACAGCTGCTAACATTGGTGCTTCAGCCAAATCTGGTATGGAGAAGACCAAAGCTAACGTCCAAGAGAAGACTGAGAAGCTGACGACACGTGATCCCTTGGAAAAGGAGTTGGCAACACAGAAGAAAGAAGGAAGGGTTGCCCAGGCTGAGCTGGATAAGCAGGCGGCGCGTGAACAGAACGCTGCGGCAACCACCGGGAACGTGGGGCAGGGTCATCATCACACCACTGGAACTGGTGGTACTTACCGTTAAGTAGTATTGTATATCGCAATAAATAAAAGAAGGTTGTTAAGTGAGTTGTATGTTTTCTTTTGAGTCGTTGTCTTTAGCTCATTTCTTTTTCTTTTTCTTAATGATGTTGTCAAAGTCCCTACTTGTAGAACTTTCTATGTCATTAAGTTGTATTTCACTTTAAACAAATAAATATCTTCCGAACAAAATTATTGTTTTTTTTTAAGTCCTCCCTTTTCTCCTATATAACTTAAAATAATTTATAATAAATAATATTGAAACTGTATTTTCCTCCAAATTTTCAAATATAACTTTAAAACAATTTCTAATAAATAATATTAAAATTGTATAATTAATATAATATTTATAATGCAATGGACCGGGAATAATATTTCTCATGAGTCATGACAATAGAATGGACGGAGAAATTGAAATAAATAATTAAATCAAAAACTCTTTTCGAAAGGGTTTTCGGGATTAATTGTTTAAAATTCAAATATTTTATTTTTTAATATAAATAAAAAGGTAAAATATTAATTAAATAATTAATATTTCAAATTAATAAAATTTAATATTTAAAAACAATTATTTTAAATATTAACATATAAATAAAAATAATATAACTAAATAATTAGTTTTTAACAATTAAAATTTAATATTTTTCTTGATGTGAATTAACTCACACTTAATAAAGCATACTTTAATATTTAAGAAAAATTGGATTGTAACCGAAGCTGCCCTAAGCTTGCAGTTTTTTTTTATAAGCAAGATTTAATAAGAGCGAGTACCTCGAATCCGCTCGAACCCACTTATAAAAGAAGAGAAATTAAGCTCGAAAATAAATTATAAGAAGAGAAATTAAGCTCGAAAATAAAATTTACCCGCTTACAAAAGAAGAGAAATTAAGCTCGAAAATAAAATTTTCTACCAATTGAAATTTATTTTAGGTTTTCCACCGGATTTTTACAAAAATCATAAAAGTTACATTTGGATAAAGAAAATATTACTTGAAGAATTCACATTTCACAGAGGCTGTTATTAGATGTTAATCCAGCTTAAAGATATCACTCAAGAATTAATCAAGAGAGGTCATTTGAGGTTATCTAGTCAAGTATATCAATGGTTAAAGGGGAATAGAAAGGAGTTACTTAAAGGTAAATCTCTATCGATGTCAATGGGGAAAGGGGATAGAAAGGAGTCTAAAAGTAAGTCTCTATCGAAGACCGCTGAGGTCGGAACAAATGGAGAAAACAAGGAAGCAAGCAAAGACAAACGCCGTTACATCACCGCCATAATTGGAGGAGTACTCCAGGAAAACCTCCTCTCCAAAGGCATCATGAAGAGGAAGATCACAAATAGAAATGATGGTCGTCCACCACAAGGAAAGAAGAAGTACTTTGGTAAAAAGTCATCAACTGTTCTATGTTAGGATTCCGAGACTCATAGAAGATCGAAGGTATTTCCAACGAGATCTTTTCCCTCTCGTAATCATTGCTACGGTTGGGAAATTCGACTCATCTCGATCCTCATTAACGACGTTGGTTCCTATGACATCACCAAAGTGGGTTGTTACCATTCGAAAGCTCTAATCGCCAACCGTTGAACGAAACCAATACCCTTATCTAGGGATATGTGGAACTGATGGTTTTCGTAAGTGACAGGAAGGACATTTGGGTGGTAAATTCTCAATTTTTTGTTGTTCCTTGAAAGAGTGGTTACAACTGCATCTTGGAACGATCCTCTACTGGTTTAACCAGTGCCACGACTAGAACACCGACGATTGTATCCAACTGAAAGATGCCACTGAGAGACTAATCAAGGGGGGTCATTTAGTTGAGTATGTCAAGGGGGAAATCGGGATAGAGATGATTCACTTAAAGGTAAGTCTCCATTAAAGACCATTGAGATCGAAACAAGTTGAGAGAACAAGGAAGCAAGCAAATGCAAACTTCACTAATCACCGTCATAATCGGAGGGGAACCCTAGGAAAACCTCCCCTCAAAAGGCATCACAAAGAGGAAGATCGTAGAAATAATGCCCGTCTACCACAAGGAAGGAAGCACTTTGGTAAAAAGTTCACAACCAGTGTTGGGATTCCAAGACTTGGAAAATATCAAAAGTATTCCCAGCAAGATCTTTTCCCTCATAATCATTGATATTGGTGGAAAATTTGACTTGTCTCAGATCTTCATTGACGATGTTGGTTCCTTTGACATCTTGTACTTGGAGTTGTTCGAGAAGATGGAACTGGACCGAAGCAGGTTATTGCCGTACGACGGCTTTTATCGCCATCCGTTGAACAAAACCAATACTCGTATATCTAGGGATATGTGGAACTGGTTTTTTTAGGTTAATGGAAGGAAATTTGGGCAGTAAATTCTCAATTTTTTTGTTCCTTGAAAGAGTACTTACAACTGCATCTAGGGACGATCATCTGGAGCTTCCATCAGAGCCACGACTACAACACCGACGATTGTATCCAACTTAAAGATGCCGTTGGGGGACTAATTAAGAGGAGTCATCTAGTTGAGTATGTCAAAGGGGGGGGGGCCATAATAGAGAGGATTCACTTAAAGGTAAGTCTTCATCGAAGACCGTTGAAGCTGAAATAAGTGAAGAAAGCAAGGAAGCAAGCAAAGGAAAATGTAATACATCACCACCATAATTGGAGGAGCACCCTAGAAAAACCTCCCTTCCAAAGGCATCACGAAGAGGAATATTGCAGACATGACGGTCGTCCACCACAAAGAAGGAAGTACTTTGATAAAATGTCCACGTCTGACCTATGTTGGGATTCCGGGACTTGGAGAAGAACATAGGTATTTCCAACAAGATCTTTTCCCTTGTAACTATTGCTACAGTTAGGAAATTCAACTTGTCTCAGATCCTCATTGGCGAAGTTGGTTCATATGACATCATATACTTGGAGTTATTCGAGAAGATGGGGCTGGACTGAAGCGGGTTGTCATTCGAAGGTTGTGATTGCCAACTGTTGAACGAAATCAATACAAGTATCTAGAGATATATGGAACTGATGGTTTCCGTAGGTGACGGGAAGGACATCCGGGCAGTAAATTCTCAATTTTTTGTTGTTCCTTGAAAGAGTTCTTACAACTGCATCTTGGGATGATCCTTTACAACCGCAATGGACGTTATTGTGCCATCGGTGCACCTCAAGCTTAAATATCACAACCTACAGAGAAAATCGGCAACCATCAATGCTGATATAGAGGAAGCAAATAAAATATACCAAGCTCTCTAGAAAAAGTAGGGAGAAGGCATAGCCATGTACATCAAAGTCGTTTCTCTCTCCAGGAAACTTAATAGGAAGGGTATCCGTCCTCTACAAAGTGGCTAAATTGGCCAAAGAGAATGAAAGAATAAGCGGTGATCGGCTCGCCTTGTTATGTTTCCTATTCTTTAATCATATCAAATGTTATGCATGTATCATTTACCTCCTAATGTACACATATATCTGGAAATAATAAATAAATTGATGCTTAGTGAAACATTCTCTTCTTTATGGTTATGCATAACAACAAGAAATGTGGCGTACGACTAAGGATATTGATGTGGGTGCGCTGATAAAGTTAGGGGTGTTTCCAGAGACACTTTGAACTTTCTACTAAATTAATCAATTTCCCACCTAAAGTCAAGGGTGCTTCTATAGATGTTTTGGACGTTCTATTAAAGCAATCAATTCCCCACTTAAAGCGAGGGGTATTGTCGTAGACGCTTTGCACGTTCGACTAAAGCAATTAATTTCCCACTTAAAGTGAGGGGTGTTTTTAGAGAAGCTTTGCACGTCTGACTAAATAAATTATTCCCCACCTAAAGTCAGAGGTGTTGTCGGAGACCTTTTGTATGTTCATCCATATCAATCATTTCCCAATATGCAATCATGACCCACCTCATCTAGCAGCTAGCAACTTCAGATGTCGTGGATGATTTCCCACACATTTATCTCGTTGTACTTTCGCTCTCTTTCATTTTAATTTTATACTACTTCGCTGCTATCGTCCTCACTTCGCATCTCATCTAGTCTCCAATGATTGTCGATTAAAATTTCTCTGGTCTTGCAATAATATTTGTAACAAAATTACAAGAGTTCACACAATCACAATATCCAAAATTTACGCTAAAAATGAATTTCTTATTTCTGGATCTTTGACTTGTACACACTCTATGAACAGAACTTCATGCAAAATTTATACTTGAATTCGCTTCTTGAATGTTCCAGCCCAACAACCTTCTCCTAAGTCTCCTTCTGCGGTAATTTCCACTCAATACCACCAGTATCTTAAGTGTTGGCATGACCTAAGATTAAGAAGAACTACTATGATGTCTGTAGGATTTCACACAACACTATCAAGGTCAACCTAGAGACAAGAATGTCATTCATTTTTGTTGGAATTGTCATAATAAGTCATAACAACACACACAATTGCAAACTTTGAAATCTTACACAAATTTTCAAAGAAAACTTAAATTCAAAAATAGATCTCTTGAACAATCAAGAACATTGCAATACCAGAGACTGCACAAAAATTGTCGAACGACTCATTGAAAAATTCAAGGACATCGCCGGTTCTCAACCTCTTGACCTTTCTTCCAGTTTGATTTTTGACCAGAGTCTTCTAAATTTTGAAATTCTCAAAAGTTTCATCCTTAGTCTTTTGTATGAATATTCATAACTTTCTGGAATAATCATCAACTATGGATAGAAAATACCTAGCTCTTGAATGTGATGGACACCTTGCAGGCCCCCAAAGATCAACATGGATGTAATCAAGGGATCCATGTATTCTTTGTTTTCCTTTATTGAACTTCACTCTACAAGATTTTCCTAGTACACAGAGTTCACAAAATTCCAGCTTTTCGACTTTATCTCCACCAAGTAGATTTTGTTTCCTCAATTTGACTAGACCTCTTTCGCTGACATGGGCCAATCTCATGTACCAAATTTTTATCTTCGACAAAGGTTTCGTGGATACAATATCTGCAGAGCCACTTGCAACTTCAGCCTCAAGGGTATACAAGCCTTGTTTCTTCACGCCTCTCAAGATTTTCTTCGACCTCTTCATGACTCTTAGGATAATTTTCTCTCCTTGGAAAACATATCCTTTCTTGTCGAATTCACCAAGAGAAATCAAATTTCTCTTCAAATCATGAACATACCTGACTTCAGTCAACAACCTTATTGACTCTTGATGGAGTTTGAATCTCACATATCCAACACCTGCAATCTTGCATGCTTTTTTATTTCCCAACAATACAGATCCACCATCTTGATCACATAGTTCCTCGAACAAGTCTTTGTTTGGAGTCATGTGTTAAGTGCAACCTGAATCCATAATCCACTCTTTACTTGAGTCGCTGCTTAAACTTTATCACCAAGGCTGACTAAGATGGCGTTGTGAGCATTCTCTACCATTTTCGTTTTCTTCTTCTCCGTTAACGCAACGCCTATGGTTGCGGCTCCCTTTAACTCTTCTAACCAACCCTGCTGAACCAGTAGGGCTTTCATCTTCAAGTGCCATTGACCGAAATCATTCACTCCGGAGAATTTTTCAATCTTATTTTTTATTGATGGCATTCTCCTCCATGTTCACCCCACCAATTTATTATGAAATCAATGCCAAGAACAAAGTATAATAGGTTTATTTTCTTGACAAGAAACCCACAAGGGTAAGAAATAGGGAAGCAAGAAGAACCCAAGGAAATTGGTTATAAACTGTTATTCTTTACTTTATCTTTGAAACAAGATTCCAAGTGTTACAAAATAACAAATAACATCTCTCACTCTAATTAAGATTTGCAGTGTGCAACAATGAAAGACTAGTATGCTATTTATAAGAAAACTAACACACTAAACTAATGGGCTTTTACACACAGACCAATTACACAAGCTAACTTAGGGAATAAACTAACTTAAACAATTAGGCATAACAAACAGGCTCAATTTGACATGCTAACAAACCTAGCAATATCGACTAATGCATGTTAGAACTACTTCGACTACAACACACATTATGTCGACAATAACATGCAAACAACCTTTGACCTCATGCTTAATCTCTGTCAGACCAGAAGATATCCTTCGACCATATTAGAGTTTGATTAAATATCTCACACTATTAATTTGCAATTCTAGTATTATTTACTTATATTTGTTTTTAATACTTTTGTATATTTAGGAATATATGAATTGATCTAGGTTTTAAATTATTACTCATCCTAACTTTTGAAACTTGACTTAATTTAATTGTTTAAAATTAGTAATTACTTTAGGAATAAAAAATTGTGATAAAGAATTAGGATTTGTTATTAAAAGAGAGGGATATACACCAAGAAATTGGGTATACCTATTTTGCTAATTTATCATAATACTAAAAGAATACTTTAAGAGAATAAACATAATTATCAAACAGTGACAAAGAAAGGATTCGAGAAAGGCCTAATTATTTTTAATCTCGATTAACTTTCATCTTTTTATTTTATTTTTATGTTGAAAACTAAATTTGTATGAACCCCCCCCCCCCCCCCCCCCCCCCGGGCAAGTATTGTCGTGCTGCAATCAAACAATCTGTGCGGAGACAAATTTATTATAAATATTATTACTTGATGGAGATTTAGTACAATTGTTAAATTATTCATTAGTGGAGAATATGGAATTTGAATGGTCTAGAAGGGCGGTTGAATAGGTCATTTCCCTAAAAAAATATTCTTCAAAACACTTTCTTGGAAAATCATAGTTTTACAAAGTGATGCTCAAATAACAAATGGAAGCAAAGATAACAAAGGTCTATAAAAGATATATTTCAATGTCTATCATAGTTTAATGAGATAATAAAAAATAATCACAACATAGATAGATGAAACTACTTAGACAAGAAAAACAATAATTTAATATGATTCATTTTTCATAGAAGGCTCAAATTGGATTTTAATTAATTGACGGTTCAATCTAAAATGAAAAGTTTGTACATTTATAATCGTAAGACATAATATCCAAAGGATTAGATCTATCACAAAGAAGTAGAATATACACAAGATTTATAATGGTTCGATGTGCTCATCCTTAGTTTTGCGCCTAATCCACTCTTCAATGGTAAAACATCCAAAATTATTGAATTTTGTACGATAAATCAAATTAATGCAGGTTTTTGGATACAACATATAATCAACAGAACGATGAACACTTTTAGCCAATGCACACTTAAATCATCACACTTCTGAATCTTAATTTCCTTTCTGTTAAGGTAGAACGTTGAAACTGCTAAATTCACAAGATCACGTGGATCTTACACCAAGAGCTTCCTAGACACAATTTCTTGCTCCAAATATTCGTTATGTAGCGACCTTTACTCAGTACTATCAAGTATCTCTTGTATGAGCTATTGTTCTGATGAAGACTCTTGACACTCCTGAATTTGTTTTGGAGATGCCTTCAAGGAAGGTGGTCAGCTTGAGAAAAAACAATGACTTGAATCAAAATAAAAAAGTGTGCACAATATCAATTTTATTTGAATTATAATTTGGCACCGATGATTCGAGTCAGGCAAAAAAGTGATTTGATTAATGGTTGATTTTTCAAAAAGTGTATAATCATGATTCGAGTAAAAAATGTGATTCGAGTCAATGAGTGTTGTGATTTGTGTCACACATATCATTGATTTGAATCTACTCGCTAGTGACAAAATTCGTATTTCAACTTGATGTTTGATTCAAATCAAGCTTAAACAAAAGCTTTGTTTTAAGTTTTCTAACTTGTGATTCAACTTAATCAAGCTAAAAATATATTGGCAGAGATTAAAATCTTATTTATTGAATGTGATAGTAACTCAAGGTAAATTTCAAATTGAATAAAGGAATTATACGCAAATTGAAATTACAATAAATCAAGTTACAAATATCAAAAATTATACACAATTCAAATTAAAAATGATACCAAATGAGCAATTTAAATATGTTATGGGTTTAAGGTTACATCTCCACCCATTTGAGTTTGAGGAGAGATATTGCAATATGTTATGATTTTCTAATTATTGTAATTGATATTAATTATTGTAATTGATATGTAATTATGTTAGAGTCAATTATCCTTTAAGGATCAATTAGTCTCTATGTTAATTATTGTATTTGTATTTTTGTCTCCGACCATATAATATAAATATGAACACATACTTATGAAAGAGTCTATGAATATACAGATATTTTTCAGACCTTCTTGAGTTTCTATGAAAGAGTTTCTATGAAATCCACTATCGCCATGCCTTTTCATTATTTATGTAAGTATCTCGATGTTGATTAAGGATGACAAAAACAGAGGATGCATCCATGGAATCAAGATTTGTTGGAATGTTAATATTATTTGTCACTTTTTTTTTTGTTGCGTATGATTGTTTTTAGGAAAACATTTTTGTAGTTTTTTGTGATGATAAATATCCGGATCTGGATCCTCTCCAGTTAGTTATCTCCTGCTCTCTCTCCTGCCCCCGTCACAACCATTCATCAACATTTTATCTCTCTTTTCAAAACTGCAATTTTTTGTTTGTTTCTTTTGGGTAAATATTCAACCATTGAATTAGCACAGCAGAAAAGGCTGGACAAAAAGAGCAGCAGGATCCATTTCCTAAATATCCTAACCTTGTATAAAGTTGCTAGAGATCAGACAATTAATCTGCAAAAATAAAAAATTTACGTAAGAATGGTATTCAATTAAGAACTTCATCGTAGACATTTTGGGAGTCCAATATCCGTGGAGTATTAGTGAGTAGGGGTAGAAAAAAATTTCAAAACTTAAGTCTAGACCCATGGCTATGATTGGCCGGCCTATCATTCTCCATAAAAATCTATTTTAAAATAAACTAACAAATTAAAAGATTAATTAAACTAAATATTTATTTGCATTGATTTATTCAAATTTATCTATTAATATATATTTTGTGATACTATGTGTTTGAGACATTGTTCATAAGGTTTTTTCAGCTTATTTTCATAAGTTCTTCCAGACAACTAAACTTTATTTGTATTTTAATTTAAAATACAAACACCATATAATAATAATAATAATAAATCGACCTATGCTTAGAAGATTCTTTTTTCAACCTACAGTCTAACCTTTTTAATTAAATAAATTTATAAAAAAAATTAGTCTCTTTTATTTAAAAAAAATAGTTTGACATAGGTCCGTAAAGACTAGGCATCTCTATTAATAAGTTATGAAGAATCATAAATAAAAGCAATTATAATAAACACTCATTCAAGAATTGTCGTAATTTTACTGATCGTTAGTTGGTTCAATGGTGATTGGCGCTGATTCTCCTAAGCAGTGATGAAAATATGTTCGGATTAACTTGCACTAATTTTTTTCCAATGTATTTTAATGATCTATGTTCGGAGTTTAGTGCTTAACAGATGAATATCTTAGATTTAAATTTAAAGGATTTTTTATCGGACTATCACATGCATTAATCTTAATAGGAGAAAGTTTAGCTACACATTGTCATAGTAGCGTTACAAAAGAAATAAATGAAATGAAACAGCATCAAGAGCAATCTCCCGAACGTCTAACGATATCCACTTTGATCTACTTCGATACTCATTCTTTGTGAAACTCAGTACTATTGTCTCTCAATATAGTTTTGATATGGGAAAATAACAATAGCCATCCAACTCAAAGGAGTATTCGGTTAACGAAATGGGCTTCCTTTGACGTTAAGAAAGGTCTGCACCACCTTTTAATCGAAGAATTTTTTTCGTTCAGTGGATATTCTTTTCTATCAATTTGTTAATTGATAAGAGTTTTGCTTAGTAGATTTGTCATGTTTCACTTGATTTGTCTTTGCCTCAAATTCGCTAATCAAATATGATTTTGCTTAGTGAACTGCGTGAAAGTTTTTCTCTCTCTTAGCTTTCATTGAGTCTTTCATACCCAAACCAAATGAAATTTAGTATCAATTTATATCAATTAGGACAATCTTAATTTGTACATAAATTGAAAAGTTTATGAATATTTTATGTTCAAATAAATTAAATAAATGCTTAAAATGCAATTGATTTTCAAGTAAATTATACATATATTACCAAGTACTTGGGATTATCCCTCATGATTGGTAGATGTAGAAAAGGCATTTTCAAGTTCATCGTAGAGTTGAAAAGAAAATTATTCTTAGAGGAGGGTAAATGTCTCTCAAGAGTAGGGAGAGAAGTACTCATCATATCAGTGTTACAATACATTCCATACTACGTCTTGAATACATTTTTTATTTCGACTTTTCTCTCTAACAAGAAAAATTATAAATCAAGCTAGAGGCGTATATTGCCTCTCTTAGGAGAAGCTCTTCTTGCAGAAAAATGGTGGTGGCATGGATTTTAAGAGCATTAGGTGCTTTAAATTATGCAATGTTGGAGATGCATGCTTTAATGACAAATTCAGGTAACATTATCACTCAACTACTAAAAGCCATATATTTTCTTACAAGTGATTTTTTATTTATTTCAACATTAATCACAACTCAAATCAATGGGTGTAGGATGGGAAATGATGCTCGAAAAATTGTATACTTGCAGTGTCAAGTATTTAAGTTGGACTTTCTCACCGTCCATTTTAACTCACGTTTTCTTCACACTTGCTTTCACAAGTTCCCTTCCTAGGGGATAAAACTATTCAAAACAAAATATAACACTAAAGTGAACAGTTCAGTCTGTTCTAATTTAAATCTTAATTTAAAACCCATGCACTTGATTGAATATTTTACTTCCACTACCAATTTCAAACAATCACAGACCTCATTTTGTTAGACAAATCCACAAATAAAGAAAAACTCAAAACTTCCTAAAAATCAACAGACAAAAAAGATGACAGAAGGAAAACAAAATTTATGGCATGGCCAAATTGAGAAAGAAATGAATTAGACAGGAATTCTGATCTGTATGCAGGGCACGAGAAAATAAAACTCTACTACTAAAAAAATAGAATCAGCAATCTGAGGAGGGAGAGCATGGATTCATAATAGAGGGAAAATGAAATTGTAAAGCTAATGTAGCTATTTAAAGGAAACAAAAACAACAAAATTCTTAACATCAGAAGTTCTGTCAGTATCCTAAGTAGAGCAGTGCACAACAATAATAATCATAAAAATAATCCTGACTCACAAGATAATGCATTGCCTCTTTAAGGTAGAATTCTTATTTCCGCATTTCAGTCGCTCCATGTGCAAAATGACACCTTTCTCCAAAAGTACAAGATCCTTTTGTAAAATTCTCACACAATTTTGTCTTAAAGTTGCTTCCATGATTTCCATGATGATGGCCAGGGGCACCAGGAGGACCTTGGGTTGTTTTAGGTGGTGCAGACATTTTCAGGGTCATCAGTAAATCCTTCACCATGTTACTTGCATCCTTAATTTGTTCAAAAGTTCCCTCAAGTTCAATGTTCTTAAGATTTTGATCAGATTCATGCTCTCGAATCGAAAGCTTAGCTCCAGTTTGGCGACAGATCTGTTTTGAGTTCACACCACCCTTACCAATGATTGCTCCAGCCATGGAAGCTTCCACACTGATCTTGGCAGTGGCAGTGGCACCAAAGCTAGTAGTTGGACCAGGAGGAGGCTCCATCCGGTGACCACCCATACGACCTACATTGGGGGGTCCCGCGTGACGGTGATCATCAAATGATAGAGCTACAGGCTTTCCAAGTTCCCATTCACCATGAGCGAAATGACATTTGTCGCCGAATTTGCAACCTTCAGCAGTGTTAAATCTGTTGCATATGCGACTTTTAACAGCAGATGGTGCAGATCCATTGTGTGCATGA
This sequence comes from Vicia villosa, assembly GCF_029867415.1. Lineage (NCBI taxonomy): Eukaryota > Viridiplantae > Streptophyta > Magnoliopsida > Fabales > Fabaceae > Vicia > Vicia villosa. Next base: position 293,271 of record NW_026704939.1, read on the forward strand.
GCATGTGGTGGGGCTGCAACATTTCTTGGTGCAGGAGGTGCTGCGGGTGTTAGATTCATCATATGGGCAACAGCATTAAAACCACCAGGAACATAGTGCAAGAAATGGCATGTCTCACCAAATGGGCAACCAGAAGTGCTGCAAGAACAAAAATAATTCAATTAATTACGATGAATCAATACTAACAATCACCCATATATGCCTATTCTTATCCCTTTGAATAACAGTATCAAAATAAACTCAGATCCATGGATTACTTGACATAATTTATGAAATGCTAAGCTCATAAAGTTCCAAAATATCTTTGGTCCTCAAAGATTAAATAAATGAAAAAGCTAAGACTTGACACTAAGCTCCTTAAAGGAAAACATACAACATAAACACTTGGTCAAACAGTATAAAGAGACATGTGTAATATGGACAAGTTTAACAGGCTAACTTTAAAAGGATCAAACAGGAACACCTATACGACACTTCAACAAAAACAGGAACACCTAACAGTAAACATGCCAAATTCTTGAACACATGAGTACCCTAGGATTGTCCAAAATTTGATAGGGAACAAATTATAGAAAGCCCCTTAGAGGATAAACTGGCATTTATAGTAAACAACAGAAATTTTTCCTAAAATATCCATATGAAAGTTTCCAATAAACAAAAGAGGGTGGCTTTTCGTCATTTGTTTCTTGATGGAAGATTCATACAATTAGAAATTGGGATTGAATCAATTGTATCTTGTTCAAGGTTTAAGGGTGACCCAAAAAATGTCTTTATGTTCTTCAACTAACATGTATAATACAAAATTAATCAATTAAATGTACCTTTTGACACCATACCTGACCCAACCAATCAAAATTCAATTCAAGTTACTTGTCAGTCAAAGTTCAATTCCAGTTACTTAGTCGATACCTTACCCATCAAAAGGTTGGTTCATAAACAAACAATAAAATCCTGAAAGCTTGATGTTTAAGTGATTAAAGTGGTAAGCAATTAACTAGGCTGAAAGGTAAAACATGAGTGGAAAATGGTCAATTAATCATCAATGATAGCGGTCTCTATCCCAACTATCGCCCTGTAAATTGTTGTCTTTTAAGTAGTAGTCCGTTAATAAACCACTATTTAGTTTACGTGTTTAGACAACAGTGTGTACCTGTATAAGACTTTCATATACTCAGTTAATTAGCAAAATTGCATAGTTTAGTTTTAAGACAATTAAGCATTTCACTCTTATAATAATTATAATATAAAGCTATTAAAAGTAGAAAATGCGGCATTTGAAATTATATTTTAGTTAGACAGGGGTAGATTATAACCTGAAAAACTTGGTACATGGCTTCGATTTGCTTCCTACACCAGTTGATAAGGACTGCATTTCTGTTGCAAAACATTATTACTTATTCTCAGTTATCATTCTCTCCTTTATTAATCTCTTACACTATACCCAAATACTGTTACCAATTTTTAAAATAAATTTAAAAAAGGGCAATTACATTAATTTATAATTTATTAGGTTTTTCATTGTCCCCAACTACTGAAAATTTGGACCGAATCTGAAACAGTTTAAGTTGTAGGTACACTCAAGTGAGAGAGTTCATTGTCTCCCCAATAATTTGAAGATTTTAGTGAAATTTTTTCCGGAAGAAAAACATCAAATTACAGAGAGGACGCAACAACACAATAAGCATAAAACAGAATAAGCTTGAAAGTAAGTGTATAAGGCAAAACATGCAAATTAAGAGTATAAACCATGCAAAATGAGAGAGGGAAGATGAAGAAAGAACAAACCTTGTCTGGATTTCTTGAATCCACCATTGGTGTTAAATCCATGTTCAGGTCTTCCTCTTTTGCGGCCATCCATAGCTCAAGATCCGAAATGAAGAAGGAGCTTTCAGACAGAAGAATAGAGAGATCTTGAAAGGAATGAAGATAGTTAAGAAGGATGGAGTAAAACCCTAACCCTAACCCTAGCGGAACTGGAGAGAAGAAGAGGGTTTTGGAGAAAGAAGGAGAAAAAAGAGAAAAGTGAAGGCGGTGGCTGAGTTAAAGGGAGCGAAAAAAGTGAGAATGAATAAATAATAATGATTTATTTATTTTGCAGTGTCACAGCGGTGTCGCTTTTAAATGTGGAGATTTTAAAATTAGGGTTATAAATGTTAAGTTGGATTTCCGCCTAGGTCCCTTCCTTTCACGTGACGTGCTTTGATGCCCCATTCTCTCACGTGCCCCCTTACCCTTGTCACATGGCATCTATTTATATTTATATCAAATTTAATTTTTTTCATTCATTTAATTTAATTAATAATTTTAGGTTATTCTAATTTTAAATATGACTCAGTTTTAATTTAAAAATAATACTATTTAGTTTTAAATTAAATATTATCTAATTTTAATTTTAAATATGTTGAGGTGTTGTATAAGTTTCATTCTGATTATAACTTCATTCTTTTTAGATGTGGTCTTCCACTCCAAAACTATGAGCTGCATCCTTTTAGATTTGAGATAGCCTAGATCAATCATTTAAAATACTCTAATATAATTTAGATTGCTTGGGAGAAATTCCATATGACATTGTAACTTGTCTCTAAAATGTTCAGCACGATTCTATCAGAATCCTTTTTAATAAAGAGTTTTTTTTTTTGGCAATATCAACAAAAGACAACACAACATTGAGAAGAGATTCAGATGTACCCAACGCTCTTGGGAGAGAATAGATTCGACATGACTAGTTTATCTCTAATAGAAGCTTTAACAAGAGTATGATGAGATTTTGGCGCAAGAGAAGATTCATTAGTATAAAAAGGCTTGAGATGATTGGATTAAATTGGGAGATCGTAACACTAAAATTTTTCATGCCAAGACAATAATCAGGCAAAAGAGAAATAAAGTCCATGGCCTTCATCTTTTTAATGATGTTTGGTGCAATGATGATCATATTCTCGTGGAAGAAGTACTAACTTATTTAAAGGTCTTTTCTGCCATAAATCTCCTACACATCCGCTAGTATGAGTGACTCAACTATGACTCTGATCCTTATTGAAGAACGCCAACACATTTTGACTCAACATGTAATGAGGAAAGAAGTTACTTATGTGTTGAATTAGATGCACCATTTCAAGGCGTATGGCCCTAATGGATTCCATTCCATGATATTTTCTTTTAACATTTTATATCAGATGTTTTTGTTATAGGTAGCTTTCACTCCTCTCTTTCTAAGATTCTTGTCGCATTAATTCCTAAGATGGGTTGCCCCAAAATATTAAAGAATTCAGGTTCATTAGCTTGTACAACACTATTTATAAGTTTATTATGATTATTTTATTATGGTTAACCTAATGCGTCCTTATCTAAATTAGACATATGAACTCTTCCAGAATACTCCCTTCATTCTTTTTTATAAGTAAATTTGATTTTTTAAATTTATTTAATAAATGATGTATTTAGCCTATATATAGACTTGATACATCATTTAATCAATGTATCTAAAAAGTTAAAATTTCCTTATAATAAGGAATAGAGGGAGTAGTTTTTTATGCATAAATTTAAAATGAAAAAAGTTGATATAGTATCCAAAATAGATCTTGAAAAGGCGATGATCATGTTAATTAGGATTTTTTTTTAAAATTTTGTTTGAAGCGAAACGGTGGAGCACCAGAAATCAACCATAAATTCCTAAATTTTCATATTTGATATGTTTAAATTGAAAACAGAACCAACTTGCTATTGAATCGCAGCACACACGATATCAAAATGAAAGCACCATCATCAATATTGAAATGAGTTTGTAATCTAGACATATGATGGGCAAAACAAAATTTGTAAACCATAAACTCGTGCAGAATGTCTATATTCTGTACATCATAAATTTGTACATTATAATAAAACCATAAATTTGAGTCTTCAAACTACTGCACTGCAGGTACTGATCCACTCTAAGTTTGTGTTTGAATATTCCTATGCGGCATCAACTCCTCCCCAACAACAGAGCGAACCATCAACTGAGAATTCAAAATAGTAGAAGAATAGATGATGTTACATGACAAAAAACTAGATTGAAGTTTCTCAAGTTCGTTTAGCAAAAGTTTACTGGGGTACATAATCAAAACATAACAGATATTAGTTGACAAAGGAGCTCCCTTTCTCTTGAATGTTTTGCTTCTAATTGAAAACCATGTATGTAAAAGAAATTTAGAGGGAGATTGTACACTGAAGTTCAATAAAATTTTAAAAGACCCAACTGTTTTTGCAGCTTTCTTCATAACATATGTTAACTCCGATAAACCCATCAAAATGATATGTATGAAGGTCTAAAAACTATAAAGCATAGACAACTTCAAAAACATGGGCAGTCTCAAAAAGTCACTTGATTGAAAAGGTATAACACAACTCCACTTTTAGGATTCAAATAGAAGAGCCATGAAGTATAAAAAAGTTATAACTTGTAACTACACACAAAAATACACAAAAGTTAAAAGATAATTTAAAAGAAGTTCTTTGCAATACCTTCCAATCAATATAGTCAAGTCGGAACACAAAGTGGCTCAAAGCAACATCCTTAGAAATTACTGATTTTGCGGCGGGAGCATTCCTTGGCGCTGAAAAAGTACAAGTCCTCGAAGAAAAGATCAAGTTAAAATCAAGAGTAAAGTATGATGAATTTTAAGAGAAGATTGGAATAAACATTTTTAAAGTGGCTCACAAACTAGATGTCGTCCAGCCTTGTCCACTTTGATTTCAGCTCGCCCATCTTTGACTAAAAAAGATAGAGCAAATAAGTTCTCTACCGTTTGCGCAAAAGAGTTCTTATTCAAAACCAAATTTTCAAGCTTGACAGATCTATTCTTCCTTAAGATGTTAAACATAGTTAACATAGTTTTATCAGTTTCATTTCTCTGTTTTCTTGAACCTTCATCAAGCTGCAAGAGGATTTAATGCAAAAAAAGGAAAAAGGATTAGTATATCATAATTGTAAGTTATAACAGATGCTGCATTTACACATTCTGAACACTAGTGAAGAGAAAATTCTCTGTTGTATTAATTCCATTCTCGACTTAGGCCCAAATCTTCGTGAGTCGTGACTATCTTACAACAAATAAATGGGCGACGGACTGCTAGAGATTAGCGGAAAATTGAAAAGAATCAAGGATGCATCATTAATTACTCTCAATAACTCAACATTCAATGAATACCTATTATATTTTCTGTATTATACTTTTTTCCTAGCAAAAACTACATATTCAGAGAAGAAGTTTTACCTCTTCTGGCCGTGCCAATTCGGTAGGCTTCAAACGCTTTTTTCTATTAACCGTCTTCTGTTTTAATTTTGTATCCATTGGGCCGATCCTGAAGAAGCAAAATTGGAAAAAACAATATTCCAGGAGATATTTAAGTATATTCGGAAAAACAACCTGCAAGATAAAGATTTTTATGGACATTACATTGTATAACACCCATATCCCCCTCCAAAAACACTTGAAACTGCAACTCCAATGTCCTTCCAAGCTAATGAGTTGCAATCTTTTCTACTAGCACTTGTTCCACCTCGTTTTCCAAATTTTTCAATAAGGCTGGTGACAAAGGCTGAAGGAGTGAGTCCATCTCTAGAATGACCTTTTGCAGATACTACCAAGGATTTGGTTATGTCCAAAAGAGCATGTGCATCAGCTACTTGTTCTCTTGTTGTTGTGACTGAAAAAAGACAGAACAGTAAACCAATATATGTATGTGCGCCTCTGTATGTCCTTAAGTGTTGGAAAAATATACCATATAGAGAGACAAAAGAAAGCTGCATTTGCATAAAATTAATATTTAAATATAATAAACAAAGAAAATCAGGGAAAACTTAGGGTTCATGTAATACTGTAGTATGAATCACATTGGAATCCAATAATTTTGTTTACCTTTTTGGGACAGAGTGATAATTATTTTTTTGTAAAATCATTTGATATTATTCTAGAATATTTATTTGATTACCTTATAAAATTTAAAGTAAAAGTTTCAAAATGTTCATACAGAATTTTGATGATGAAATTCATTTAATTGATGAAAAGATAATGCACCACTTTGCCTAGACATGAATCATCTCCTTCAATATCTTACGGTTTCTAAGGATAATTTAGTTTCTTATCCGCTTTAGTTTCAATGACACATTTTATATTTATCAATTAGTAGAGCAATTCAAAATATTTCTAAATATTTCTTTTGCATCTAGACAAATGTAATAACTACTAAAAACTCACACACAATTTTGAGTATTAGAGTTTGAAATCTGGTGATAACGTCTAACCTGATAAAATCGGCTTCTGCCAATTGAATTATGATTTGCGAACTATTTCTAAATACTTCTAATGCAATGAGTTTACTTATCAATATTTCTTAGTGGATAAAATATTCGCTATTTCTATCTATGAAAGACATTCAAGATGACATAATAATAGAATAAAATACTATAATTGAATGTAATCATACACTGCGAACACTCGCGAACAGATCTTTGATTCTATAATTCAAATACAAATTCAAATTCTCGAAACTTTTTATTCTCATCATATGGCACAAGGATATAAGTAAATTAAGAGCTGCAAAATAAACAATAAACAATTAAAATCGGCGAAATTAATACCTGACTGGTGTAAGTTCTCAATTTCATTGAAGATCGAACCAAATACTTCAGAGTCAGTCTTCGCAATATTCTCCATTTCATCTGCGAAAAATCCATAATGTGAACAAGCAA